>NW_026014614.1:0-85000 GCF_020379485.1 Brassica napus
TCAAGATTCGACAAGGATTAATGGATCGATGGACGCCACAAGAACAATGGATCGGCTCTTTTGATATGTCACACGGCGGCTCTCAATGGTTTTCGCACAACTGAAAGACTTAGGGTTTCTTTGCTAAAGCAAAAAACGTTTTCATAAAAGACTTAGCCGAAAAGTTGGCAACTACAAGGGTTTAAATAGATGTTCCTTACTGGACTTTAAAGATAAAAAAGGGCCTAGACAATGGCCAAAGTCTTAACCGAAATAAAAATAAAGAAAACAATAGACCGGTCGCGGTTTGAGATGTCCGGATCAGAACTCATAGTATGCTTGCTTGTTGCCTCATTAAAACCTTTCGGGAAAACCCAGTGGGACAAAACCCGATAAGGAAAAGAGTACAACACATACTACTCCTTCTGATGGTGGCTATATCTCTGAATCGGAAGCAAGTTGGTTGGATGGATTGAGCATGAAGGTGGAAATGGTCAGGCCGGCTTCACTCTGGCCGATGGAGGAGAACTGGCTCGAATGGAAAGGGTCTGGAACCTCTAGTGGTTCACCGGTGTCTTCCAGCTTCAAGTCAGACAACTCCTGGATCAATAGTTGCTTGAACCCGGTTTGTTCCTGTGCAAGCAACTCCTGGACAGCTTTGGCAAATCCAGCTCTTATAACTCTTGAACCGAACCTTGTGGTAAGACCTTTGTGGATAATGGGAACCTCAGTCGTGGGTACTACAACATCCCCTCCCTCTTGAACAGGTTCTGTCCTCAGAACATCTCCGACATCTACAATATAAGGTGACAAGTCAGACACATTGAACGTTCGGAAAACTTGGAACTCACCTGGCAGTTCTAGCGGTAGGCATTGTCATTGATCCGTCGAGCACTCGGAATGGTCCGTCCCCTTGTGGGGATAATTTGCTCTTCCTCTCTTCTGGAAACCGCTCTGGCCTCATGTGGAGCCACACCCAGTCGCCTGGTTGGAAGATAACTTCTGTGCGCCCCTTGTTGAGCTTAATCCGGTTCCTTTCAGCCTTCTTCTCCAAGTCTCCTTGACTTGCCGGTGCATGTTCTTCACAAACTCAGCCTTTTTGTCACCACTCTGGCTGACTTGCATGGCTGGTGGCAATGCGGCTAGGTCCATGGGCATCTCTGGTCTAAAGCCATACACGATCTCAAAAGGGGAGAGGTTAGTAATAGAGTGCCTTGCATGGTTATAGGCAAACTCAATGAAAGGCAAGCAACTCAACCAGTTTTTAAGATTCTTACCCACCGTAGCCCTCAATAACTGAGAGAGTGTACGGTTTACTACCTCGGTCTGTCCATCAGTCTGTGGATGGCAAGTGGTCGAGAAGAGGAGCTTGGTTCCAAGCTTTTTCCACAATGTCCTCCAGAAGTGGCTGAGAAATTTTGTGTCTCGGTCGGACACAATGGTACGAGGCACTCCATGTAGACGCACCACTTCCTTGAAGAAGAGATCAGCGGTTTGGCTTGCATCATTGGTCTTGGAACACAGAATGAAGTGTGCCATCTTGGAGAACCTGTCCACTACGACAAAAATAGAATCCTTGTGTTCTATCTTGGGCAAGCCCAGCACAAAGTCCATAGACAGGTCGACCCACGGTGCAATAGGAATAGGTAAAGGCATGTGTAAACCATAAGGATGCGACCTGGATTTGGTTTTGAGACAGACAGTGCACTTAGCGCAAAGGCTCTCGACGTAGCGCCTCATCCGGGGAAAATATAAGTGGTCGGACAGGACGCTCAGAGTTTTGTCCCAACCGAAATGCCCCATCAACCCGCCCCCATGAGCTTCTCTGGTCAGTAAATCTCGCATGGAACCATGAGGAATACACAGGCGTTTCTCTCCTTGAAGAGGAACCCGTCCTGCTGATAGAATGGACCCATGGCTCCCTTAGCCGTGTTACTGTAAACTCAGAAAAATCAGGGTCAGTTTCATAAGACATTTTGAGTTGCTCAAAACCCATGATCTTAGCCTCCATGGTGCTAATGAGTGTGTGGCGCCGGGATAGGGCGTCGGCCACTATGTTGTCCTTCCCTTTCTTGTACTTGATCACATAAGGAAAAGTTTCCACGAACTCCAGCCTCCTAGCATGCCCCTTCTTGAGTGTGGTCTGGCCCCTCAAATGCTTAAGAGTCTCATGATCTGTATGAATAATAAACTCTTTAGACAAAAGATAATGTTGCCAAGTTTCAAGCGACCTTACTAGAGCATATAGCTCTTTATCATAGGTGGGGTAATTGAGGGCGGCTCCACTCAATTTCTCACTGAAGAAAGCCACTGGCCGGCCTCCTTGGGTCAGTACGGCTCCTATCCCTGTCCCTGAAGCATCACACTCAATCTCAAAAGGTTTATCAAAGTTAGGAAGAGTTAGAACCGGTGCATGTGTCAAACTATATTTAAGCCTGTTGAAAGACTCCTCTTGGGCAGGGCCCCAAGCAAAGGTTACATTCTTCTTGATCACGGAGGTCATTGGGGCGGCAATGGTACTGAAGTCCTTCACAAATCGTCGTTAGAAACTGGCCAGTCCATGGAAGCTGCGGATATGTCCGATCGTGGTCGGGGTCGGCCAGTCTTGTATTGCCTTGATCTTCTCCTCATCAACCTTCAGTCTCTGTGAACTCACAACAAAGCCAATGTAAGGTCGGAGGACCTCATTCATGAGTCTCATGAAGGTGCTAGGGGCGTTGGTAAGGCCAAACGGCATCACCAGCCACTCGTATAGACCTTGCTTGGTCTTGAAGGCGGTTTTCCACTCATCTCCTTCCTTCATGCGGACTTGATGGTATCCACTCCTGAGATCAATCTTAGAAAACACAATAGACCCACTCAGTTCATCCAACATATCATCTAATCTAGGTATAGTGTACCGATATTTGATGGTTATGTTGTTGATGGCTCGGCAGTCCACACACATGCGCCACGTCCCATCCTTCTTAGGCACTAGTAGGACCGGGACCGCACAGGGACTAAGGCTCTCGCGGATGTAGCCTTTGTCCATGAGATCTTGGACCTGCCGTTCCAGCTCCTTAGCTTCCTCAGGGTTGACACGGTAAGCGGCTCGGTTTGGTAGTGCCGCTCCGGGTACAAGATCGATCTGATGTTCTATGCCACGGACAGGGGGTAAACCGGCCGGAATCTCATCAGGGAAGACATCCTTGTAACGTCCCATGAGGTCTTGTACTACGTCCGGTACTTCAGGAGCTTCTAAACCTGCAAAACAACCTTCCTTAAAGATCATTAGTAGCACCTGTGTCTCACGTTGTATTGATTTAAGCACTTGTCCGGAAGTCATGTAAAGGTTAGTGTTACTTACCTGGCCAGACTGCGTCATTGCCTTCTGCATATCATGAACTTCTTGAGGGCTGAGAGGTGCTAGGCTGTGCTTCTTGTTGTTGAGGACAAAACTGCAGATGTTGGTGCGGCCATGGTGAAGTGTCTCCTTGTCAAACTGCCACGGCCTTCCTAGAAGTATATGGCCGGCTTGCATGGGCACAACATCACACTTGACCTGGTCTTGGTACTTGCCAATACTGAAGGACACAACAACTTGTTCGGCAATCTTGAGCTCAGTCTCATCATTGAGCCATTTGAGACGGTATGGTCGAGGATGGGCAGTTTTGACCAACCCTAGCTTATCAACAAGATACTTGCTAGCCACGTTAGTACAAGATCCGCCATCTATGATCAAACTACATACCTTGTGATCAACACTACATCTGGTGTGGAAGATGTTCTCCCGCTGGATGATCTCTGGGTCAAAGAGGGTGCTAAGAGCTCTCCGGGTCACTAGCAGCTCGCCTGTCTCCGGGTAGTCGGTTACTTCCTCATCAGAGATCACTGTCGTGGTCTCTGCCTCATCTTGGGATTCATACTCGCCATCCCCCTTTAGGACCATCACTCGTTTGTTTGGACAATCCCGAGCGTAGTGGCCCTTGCCCTGACACTTATAACAAATGATGTCACGAGTACGCAAAGTTTGGGCTTGAGTCTTACCCTGCTCCGGCTTAGATGCATTAGACGATTAAGCCTGGATTGTCTTGAATCGGCTCTCAATCTCAATCGTCTTGCCCTTGTCGCCTTGCTTTGAACCCGGTTGAGTCCAAGCAGGTTTGCTGCGGCTGGTACTGGCCGTCTTGCGCTTGATGTGCTGCTCGGCTTGCGTAGCAAAGTGCAATAGTCGTTGAAGTCTTCATATTGTTGTCTCTCCACCTTGCGGGCAATGCGGTCTTGCAGCCCTTCCAGGAATTGGGACATCATTGTCTCCTCGGGCTCGTCGGTCTCAAGCTTATTCCTAAGTTCCTCGAACTCCTCAAAGTACTCCTCCACAGTCTTAGTTCCCTGCGTAAGTTTACGAAAACGTTTTAGCACATCACGCTGGTAGTAAGATGGAATGTACCTCGCGTGAAGCTTGGTCTGCATCTCGTTCCAATTACGTGCTCTCCACACTGGCCCGGACTTAGCAACGTCTCGATCCCACCACGAAAGAGCATTGATTGTCAGCTGGGCTGCTGCTAGGGCAACCTTCTTGGCCTCAATATATTGGTAATAGTCGAAGATGTACTCCATGCGCTTCTCCCACACGATGTAGGCATCCGGATCAACCTTGCCGGCAAACGTTGGGGGATGAAGCTTAAGCGCCTTGCCTCCCAACCAGGGCTCTTCCTCCTCTCGGTCTCAACCTCCTCTATGGTCGCGGCCTCCTCCTACTTGGGCCCGGGGTCCTCGCGCGTTCCTCCTACCTCCCCGGTTTGGCCTCTCCTCGTCCTGACTGCGCGTATCATCGGTACCGTCCGCGTCCGAGTCAGTGTCATGCGGATCCGGCTGATGCCTTCCTGGTGGTCGAGGTCCGTTGGGCCTGCCTCCCTGCCGTAGCTGAGCAAGCTCGGCGATGATAGTCCTAAGGCTCGCCCTCAGTTCTTCATTGTCAGCTAGGAGCTGAGCGTTTATGGCCGCTTGGTCTTGACCTACATCTCCCATAGTTCTCTGAAAAGATACTCAAAGAAAGATTAAAAGGCAAGAGGGGGGTTAAATAGTTGCTTGGGTTGGATACTTTGAGTATCGACCAAGACTAGGAGTAAATGCAAAAAGTTAAGACAAAATCGAATCAAGTTTGAAAAAGGAAAGAGGGAATATATTTTTTTTGATTTTCGAAAACTTGGAAAAAAAGTAAAACTACTTTAATATATATATATTTTTTAAATGCAAAATCGAAAACTTGGAGAACAAACCGAAATTTGAAAAATATGGAAAGTAAATATTTTGTTTTGAATGTGACAGCTAGGGTTCAGAAAGAACTGAGTTTTGCAGGAAACTTCAGCTCTGATACCAAAATGTTGTAGGCACGGGTCGGAGGGTCAAACGGACGGACGGACGGACGGATGGCCGTTCCGTGGTTCAGCCTTGCCTCGGATGGATGGTACCGGCCGGGTCGCCTCTTGCTTGTGTTCGTACCTGAAACAAATATGAACTTTAGTGAGTTTTCAATAGGAACAAGAACAGAAACAAGATATGATTCTTTTTGTTTTTATGGATTGGATGAATGAAATCTAAAATAAAAGATAGAGAAAGAGTAGATTGGCGGATGGGATCTGCTGCTGGACGTATGTCTCTCTCAACAAGATGCCAAGGTCGGTTAGGAAGATAGATATGGATCCGTCTCTTGCTGGACGTATGTCTCTCTCAAGATTCGGACAAGGAATGGAATGGATCGATGGACGCCACAAAGAACAATGGATCGGCTCTTTGATATGTCACACGGCTGCTCTCAATGGTTTTGCACAACTGAATGACTTAGGGTTTCTTTGCTAAAGCATAAACGTTTTCATAAAAGACTTAGCCGAAAAGTTGGCAACTACAAGGGTTTAAATAGGTGTTCCTTACTGGACTTTAAAGATAAAAAAGGGCCTAGACAAATGGCCAAAGTCTTAACCGAAATAAAAATAAAGAAAACAATAGACAGGTCACGGTTTAAGATGTCCGGATCAGAACTCATAGTATGCTTGCTTGTTGCCTCATTAAAACCTTTCTGGAAAACCCAGTGGGACAAAACCCGATAAGGAAAAAGAGTACAACACATACTACTCCTTCTGATGGTCGGCTATATCTCTGAACCGGAAGCAAGTTGTTTGGATGGATTGAGCATGAAGGTGGAAATGGTCAGGCCGGCTTCACTCTGGCCGATGGAGGAGAACTGGCTCGAATGGAAAGGGTCTGGAACCTCTAGTGGTTCACCGGTGTCTTCCAGCTTTAAGTCAGACAACTCCTGGATCAATAGTTGCTTGAACCCGGTTTGTTCCTGTGCAAGCAACTCCTGGACAGCTTTGGCAAATCCAGCTCTTATAACTCTTGAACCGGACCTTGTGGTAGGACCTTTGCGGATAATGGGAACCTCAGTCGTGGGTACTACAACACTGTGTGTGCTGACGGACAGCCACTGACAGCCACGAACGTCCTGTGTGTGCTGGCGGACACCCACAGACACACACAGACACACCCGGACAGCCACGGACGTCCTGTGTGTGCTGACGGACAGCCACAGACAGCCACAGACGTCTTGTGTGCGCTGGCGGACACCCACGGACGTCCTGTGTGTACTGAACAGACAGCCCACGTGGGCCAAAATCACCCAAACAGTTCACGGGAAGGGCCAGCGTGCGGAGTCCAAGAACCAACGTGCTGATATGTGAACTGATGGACAGACACGGACGTCCTGTGTGTGCTGACTGTCACAGACGGACACACACGGACAGCCACAGATGTCATGTGTGTGCTGGCGGACACCCACGGACGTCCTGTGTACTGAACAGACAGCCCACGTGGGCCAAAATCACCCAAACAGTCCACGGGAAGGGCCAGCGTGCTGAGTCCAAGGACCAACGTGCTGATATGTGTACTGATGGATAGCCACAGACGTCCTGTGTGTGCTGACGGACACAGACGAACACACACGGACACACACGGACAGCCACGGACGTCCTGTGCGTGATGGCGGACACCCACGGATGTCCTGTGTGTACTGACCTGACAGCCCACGTGGGCCAAAATAACCCGAACAGTCCACGGGAAGGGTCAACGTGCTGAGTCCAACGACCAACATGCTGATATGTGTACTGATGGACAGTATCCTGTGTGTGCTGACGGACACACACGGACAGCCCCGAACGTCCTGTGTGTGCTGACGGACACACACGGATGTCCTGTGTGTGCTGACGGACACCCACGGACGTCCTGTGTGTACTGAACAGACAGCCCACGTGGGCCAAAATCACCCGAACTGAAAGACCCGATCCCGGCCGACTAGGCCGCGGTCGATGCCTCACGTCGCTCGGTCCATACCCTGACCGAACCACTAAAAATTTCGCCCTTTATTTAAAAACATCGCCCATAGGCGCGGGCTAACTCAGATCTTAGCTCAAGACTACCTTAGTCATTCCCTAGCTTAGATCATTTCAACTTATGCACAGCGGAATAACATCTATCATCCATTGGACTAAATCCAATCTAATACTTGTCCGGTCGAGTCACCTCAGCTAATGGTTAGTATACTCAACTACCAGCTAGCTCCAAGGTTACACGAACCAAGTCATACAAATCTGAGGTTCCATTTTCCCTAACCATTTTATCTAGATCTATGAAACATTTCTAGATCATACCTTTGCCACATCCACGGAGCTTGTTAGCTCATCGGCCCAGCTACTCTAGCTGAATTAACTCATATACCAGCTGATCGAGCTATCACACTCGAACTGAGCTAGGACCGAGCTATGGCCAGCTGCCATATACTGCGTCCAGCTCCGTTACACACACAAAACAACTCCCTTAGGTACTTAGTCATTCAGCCAACCATCCCCACAGACATAAGTAACCTTTGAGAAGTCTTCAAACAGCTAAGGACATGCATCTGGCCCTTACCTGCTCATGCACTGTCCCACATCCTTTTGCCTTATCAACTTATGATAC
Source organism: Brassica napus (assembly GCF_020379485.1). Taxonomy (NCBI): domain Eukaryota; kingdom Viridiplantae; phylum Streptophyta; class Magnoliopsida; order Brassicales; family Brassicaceae; genus Brassica; species Brassica napus. Next base: position 7,972 of record NW_026014614.1, read on the forward strand.
CAAGTCCAGCTCATGGACTAACAACGCCCATCAGATCCTGAGTCAATCAACCAACCACCCCACATGACCCAGAACTGATGAGTCTTCACACGTACCTAACTGGCCATGGAACCATGTCCCAACGAAGCCGATCAGTCCTCCTCTTACCACCGGTGCATCCTTTGATCAATCAGATCAGACAACTTGATCCATCATCTATGGATCAGGTCGTCCATCCTTACCCATGATCAGATCACACACGGCCTTCCTTGAATAATAACACCCAAGCTCAGTACTTATGGTCCACGCCATCAAGTACTAGCTATACTCTTATTCATGGCTTCCTGCTGGTTCCAAACATATTGGACCTTGCAATCCACATGGTTCCTCTAATACCAGGACCCCCATGTGCCTCCTCCATGAGTCGGATTAATGGTTCACACATGACCAAACCCAACACAACTCCATCAGATAAGCATCAGTATGCTCTCAGGTACAAAAATGACCTCTTCCAAGTATGCTCCAAAAACTAATTAAAATTCATGATAATTCATGATAATTCCCAACTAAGAGAATGCCATAATCAGAATTTTCAGAACCGGCCTCGATCCTATAGATCTCGGCCAAAATCAGCCAAACCGGCCAAAACTGGACATCATCAAATCAATTCCTAAAAGTTGATTAAAATACATGAAAACTCATGATAATTCATAACTAAGGGATTCCCATAATCAGATTCCAAATAATCGACCCAGGCCATATAGATCCCGATCATGAACAGCCCGGCCAAGGCCATGGGCACCATTCCTGAACCGGCCAAGGCCTTGGTTCAGTGCCATCAGGCCTGATCCAACAGACTACACCATAAACATTCCTAATATATATAGTCCTCAAGGACGTGCCATACTTGGCCATGATCAATTCCACAGTCAACAGAATTGTAATTCAAAGGTAATCATAAAACCGGTTACCTTATACATGATCTGATTAGATCATGTGACTTTCCTTATTATGTTCGGCCATGCTCCTCCAGTGAACGCCTCTATCAACCCTTATCACATAACTCCTGTATTGATAAGATCCATTCATGGGTCGCGCCCCTGATCCCTTCCATGGAACTTCCATGAAACCAGTTTCTACACTGCATCCACCTTCAAGGCTATTCATGCCTTTGTGAGTGAAGTCCGGCCTTCTCCCTTCTCTCCTGGGTATTTGCGTGTGTTCCCAAGATGCAGAGGAAGCCTAGGACGTGTTCATCAGTGGTGAAAACCTACCACAGGGTCGTTCATAACTCCCCTTGCACTTCCATGAAACTGCCTTTCTACACACATCTGCCCTTAAGGCTGTCTTGGCCTTTGGGAATGAATTCCGGTCATCTACCTTCTTTCCTCACCATTTGCGTGTGTTCTCAGGCCCTGGAGGATGCTTTGGGTGATAACCTCACGGATCAAAAGCCACCAGAAAGTCGTTCATAACTTCCCCCTTGATCTCTCCCAAAACTGCCTCTTTATGGCCTTCACACCACCATGGGTCTTGGATTGGGAATCTGACCAACTCCCTGTCTTTTATCTGTGTTTTCTTTGTGTTTCACGGTGTAGGAGGAAGCCCTGGCGTGCCTGCAAAGGCACGGACTTGCCTGCCTTTTATAGAAAAAGGGGCAGTTACCTTTCCAAAGGTTGCACCCTTTCGATATCATTTCTGGCCATTCATTTAATCAATGGTCCAGATCACACCCTTTCGCCTCAGGCAGTTACCAGACATGTCCAAAAACAAGCCCACACGGATTGCCCAAGCTCCTGGCTCAATCCCAAGAGCCAATCAGCCCATCGGTACACACGGGTCGCCCACATGGCCCCGCCACTATCCAGACCCGGCCCAACTGCCCATGACTTGAACACTCAGTCCAGCTGAGTTGAGCTGATGCCCAGCTGACCCAGCTGAGTGAGCTAGACAATCCAGATCAGGGATCTGACCTACACTTCAGTGAGCTACATTGAGCTGCACTACACTTCAACTAGCTGGTCGAGCTTGCTTACTGCATCGCCCAGCTGTTATACACTATGTCCAGCTTGCTTCCTTTATCTTCTTCAATTCTTCTAAGTCCCTTGGTCTATTTCCAGACCTATACTTAGTTCTCCCATGATCCATTCTGATCACCCACTTCATCGACCTTCACCTGGATCTCGTCCAGCTACCAGCTCGCTTGTCCAGCTCCTTTGAGCTTGCATCTGCCTTATTTTGGTTAAGTTCCAGCTACCTGATTCCTTTAACCACGTTTTGGACCATGACACGCTTGTCTTTAGGTCATGTGACCTGACTGGTGCGTCTCCTCGCACTAAAGTCTGTCCGGACGATCCTATCCAGGATCGGGGACATGACACGAACAGTCCACATGAAGGGTCAGCTTGCTGAGTCCAAGGACCAACGTGCTGATATGTGTACTGATGGACAGCCACGGACGTCCTGTGTGTGCTGACAGACAGACACGGACACACACGGACAGCCACGGACGTCCAGTGTGTGCTGTAGGACAGCCACGGACATCCATAGACGTCCTATGTGTGCTGCCGGACACCCACAGACGTCCTGTGTGTACTGAACAGACAGCCCACGTGGGCCAAAATCACCCAAACAGTCCACGAGAAGGGCCCGGGTGCTGAGTCCAAGGACCAACGTGCTGATATGTGTACTGATTGACAGCCACGGACGTCCTGTGTGTGCTGACGGACACACACAGACACACATGGACAGCCACGGACGTTCTGTGTGTGTTGACGGGACACACACAGACCTCATGTGTGTGCTGACGGACACCCACGGACGTCCTGTGTGTGCTGACGGACACACACAGACAGTCACAGACGTCTTTTGTGTGCTGACGGACAGCCACGGACATCCTGTGTGTGCTGAAGGACACACACGGACGTCCTGTGTGTGCTGATAGACAGCCACGAACAGCCACGAACATCTTATGTATGCTGGCGAACAACCACAGACACACACGGACACACGCGGACAGCCACAGACGTCCTGTGTGTGCTGATGGACAGCCACGGACAGCCACAGACGTCATGTGTGTGCTGGCAGACACCCGCGGACTTTCTGTACGTACTGAACATACAGCCCACGTGGGCCAAAATCACCCAAACAGTCCACGGGAAGGGCCAGCGTGCTGAGTCCAGGGACCAAGGTGCTGATATGTGTACTGATGGACAGCCACGGACGTCCTGTGTGTTCTGACGGACAGACACGGACACACACAGACACACACGAACAGCCACGAACGTCCTGTGTGTGCTGACGGACAGCCATGGACAGCCACGGACGTCATGTGTGTGCTGGCGGACACCCACGGACGTCCTCTGTGTACTGAACAGACAGCCCATGTGGGCCAAAATCACCCAAACAGTCCACGAGAAGGGCCAGCGTGCTAAGTCCAAGGACCAACGTTCTGATATGTATACTGATGGACAGCCACGGACAGCCATAGACGTCCTGTGTGTGCTGGCGGACACCCACGGACGTCCTGTGTATACTGAACAGACAGCCCACAAGGGCCAAAATCACCCGAACAGTCCACGGGAAAGGTCAACGTGCTGAGTCCAAGGACCAATGTGCTGATATGTGTACTGATGGACAGCCACAAACGTTATGTGTCTGCTGACGGACACACAAGGACACACACGGAAGTCCTGTGTGTGATGACAGACACCCACAGACGTCCTGTGTTTACTGAACAGACAGCCCACGTGGGCCAAAATCACTCAAACAGTCCACGGGAAGGGCCAGCGTGCTGAGTCCAAGGACCAGCGTGCTGATATATGTACTGATGGACAGCCACGGACGTCATGTGTGTGCTGACGGGCACACATGGACATACACGGACGTCCTGTGTGTGCTGACGGACACACACAGGTCCTGTGTGTGCTGACGGACAGCCACAGACAGCTACGATGTGTGTGCTGGCGGACACCCACAGACACACACAGACACACACGGACAGCCACTGACGTCCTATGTGTGCTGACGGACAGCCAGAGACAGCCACAGACATGCTGTGTGCGCTGGCGGACACCCACGGGTCCTGTGTGTCCTGACCAGACAGCCCACGTGGGCCAAAATCACCCGAACAGTTCACAGGAAGGGTCAACGTGCTGAGTCCAAGGACCAACGTGCTGATATGTGTACTGATGGAAAGCCACAGACGTCCGGTGTGTGCTGAAGGACACACACGAACGTCCTGTGTGTGCTGACGGACACACACGGACGTCCTGTGTGTGCTGACGGACACCCATGGACGTCCTGTGTGTACTGAACAGACAGCCCACGTGGGCCAAAATCACCCGAACAGTCCACAAAAAGGGTCAGCGTGCTGAGTCCAAGGATCAATGTGCTGATATGTGTACTGACAGACACCCACGGATGACCTCTGTGTGCTGGCGGACACCCACGGATGTCCTGTGTGTACTGAACAGACAGCCCACATGGGCCAAAATCACCCAAATAGTCCACGGCAAGGGCCAGCGTGCTGATATGTGTACTGATGGACAGCCACAGACGTCCTGTGTGTGCTGACGGGCACACATGGACACACACGGACGTCCTGTGTGTGCTGACGGACACACACGGACGTCCTGTGTTTGCTGACGGACAGCCACGGACAGCTACGAACGTCCTGTGTGTGCTGGCGGACACCCACAGACACACACGGTCACACACGGACAGCCACAGACGTCATGTGTGTGCTGACGGACAGCCACAGACAGCCACAGACGTGCTGTGTGCGCTGGCGGACACCCACGGACGTCCTGTGTGTACTGAACAGACTGCCCACGTGGGCCAAAATCACCCAAACAGTCCACGGGAAGGGCCAGCATGCTGAGTCCAAGGACCAATGTGCTGATATGTGTACTGATGGACAGCCACGGATGTCCTATGTGTGCTGACGGACACAGACAAACACACACGGACAGCCACGGATGTCCTGTATGTGCTGGCGGACACCCACGGACGTCCTGTGTGTACTGACCAGACAACCCACGTGCGCCAAAATCACCCGAACAGTTCACGGGAAGGGTCAACGTGCTGAGTCCAAGGACCAACGTGCTGATATGTGTACTGATGGACAGCCACAGACCTCCTGTGTGTGCTGACGGACACACACAGACACACACGGACAGCCCAGAACGTCCTGTGTGTGCTAATGGACACACACGGATGTCCTGTGTGTGCTGACGGACACACACGGACGTCCTGTGTGTGCGGATGGACACCCACGGACGTCCTACGTGTACTGAACAGACAGCCCATGTGGGCCAAAATCACCCGAACAGTCCACGGGAAGGGTCAGCGTGCTGAGTCCAAGGACCAACGTGCTGATATGTGTACTGACGGACACCCACGGACGACCTCTGTGTGCTGGCGGACACCCACGGATGTCCTGTGTGTACTGAACAGACAGCCCACATGGGCCAAAATCACCCAAATAGTCCACGGCAAGGGCCAGCGTGCTAATATGTGTACTGATGGACAGCCACGGACGTCCTGTGTGTTCTGACGGGCACACATGGACACACACGGACGTCCTGTGTGTGCTGACGGACACACACGGACGTCCTGTGTGTGCTGACGGACAGCCACGGACAGCTACGAACGTCCTGTGTGTGCTGGCGGACACCGACAGACACACACGGTCACACACGGACAGCCACAGACGTCTTGTGTGTGCTGACGGACAGCCACAGACAGCCACAGACGTGCTGTGTGCACTGGCGGACACCCACGGACGTCCTGTGTGTACTGAACAGACTGCCCTCGTGGGCCAAAATCACCCAAACAGTCCACGGGAAGGGCCAGCGTGCTGAGTCCAAGGACCAACGTGCTGATATGTGTACTGATGGACAGCCACGGATGTCCTATGTGTGCTGACGGACACAGACGAACACACATGGACACACACGGACTGCCACGGATGTCCTGTATGTGCTGGCGGACACCCACGGACGTCATGTGTGTACTGACCAGACAACCCACGTGCGCCAAAATCACCCGAACAGTTCACGGGAAGGGTCAACGTGCTGAGTCCAAGGACCAACGTGCTGATATGTGTACTGATGGACAGCCACAGACCTCCTGTGTGTGCTGACGGACACACACAGACACACACAGACAGCCCAGAACGTCCTGTGTGTGCTAATGGACACACACGGATGTCTTGTGTGTTCTGACGGACACACACGGACGTCCTGTGTGTGCTGATGGACACCCACGGACGTCCTACGTGTACTGAAAAGACAGCCCATGTGGACCAAAATCATCCGAACAGTCCACGGGAAGGGTCAGCGTGCTGAGTCCAAGAACCAACGTGCTGATATGTGTACTGACGGACACCCACAGACGTCCTGTGTGTGCTGGCGGATACCCACGGACGTCCTGTGTGTACTGAACAGACAGCCCATGTGGGCGAAAATCATCCAAACAGTCCACGGGAAGGGCCAGCGTGCTGACTCCAAGGACCAACATGCTGATATGTGTACTGATGGACAGCCACGGACGTCTTTTGTGTGTTACCGGACACAGACGGACACACACGGACGCACACAGACAGCCACGGAAGTACTGTGTGTGCTGGCAGACACCCACGGACGTCCTGTGTGTACTGAACACACAGCCCACGCGGGCTAAAATCATCCGAATAGTCCGCAGCAAGGGTCAGCGTGCTGAGTCCAAGGACCAACGTGTTGATATGTGTACTGATGGACAGCTACGTACGTCCTGTGTGTGCTGATGGACACACACGGACACACACGAACAGCCCCAGATGTCCTATGTGTGCTGACGGACACACACGGACGTCCTGTGTGTGCTGACGGACACCCACAGACGTCATTTGTGTACCAAACAGACAGCCCAGGTGGGCCAAAATTACCCAAACAGTCCAAAGGAATGGATAGCGTGCTGAGTCCAAGGACCAGCGTGCTGATATGTGTACTAATGGACAGCCACGGACATCCTGTGCGTGCGGAATGGCACACATGGACACACACAGACGCCCTGTGTGTGCTGACGGACACACACGGACGTCCTGTGTGTGCTGACGGACACACACGGACGTCTTGTGTGTGCTGACGGACAGCCACAGATAGCTATGAACGTCCTGTGTGTGCCAACCGATGTCCAAACCAAAAGGTAATGGTGCTCTTGGAGAATGGAGAAGTCGAATCTGAAGAAGACAAGGAGGATCTCGGACCAGTGTATGATGATGATGATGATGAGGAAGAAGCACTTGACTTCCCGGTTCATGGTCCCCTTCTTGTTACTAGGAGGGTCTTGGACGACACCACTGATCCCATCTTTGATGAGGAGGTCGATGGAGTGATCGATGAGTTTTGCTCGACCTTTGTGGAGAGTTCTGATCCGATCTATGATGAGGATGTTCTTGATGAGCCGAGCCATGGTTCACTACTGGTTACTAGGCGTGCCTTGAGTGTCCAACCACAATCCAAAGACAAAGAACAAAGGGAGAATCTCTTTCACTCTAGATGTCTCATTTCTGATAAAGTTTGTTCTTTAATCATTGATGGAGGTAGTTGCACTAATGTGGCTAGTGACACCCTTGTAAAGAAACTTGGGCTTGTTACTCGGCCTCTTTCTTTTTCTTTCAGGTTGGAGTGGCTCAATGAGGCCGGAGAACAGTATGTGAAGGAGCAAGTCACGGTTCCACTCTCCATTGGCTGATATGAGGATGAGGTTGTGTGCAATGTGCTTCCCATGGATGCTTGCCATGTTCTCTTGGGCCGGCCTTGGCAATTTGACAAGAAGGCAGTGTATGATGGTTTCACAAACCGGCATTCATTTGATCATAGGGGAAAGAAGATCACCTTGGTGCCTTTGTCGCCTTCGGAAGTCCATCAAGACCAGGTCCAACTTAAGAAGAACCGAGAACAAGACTCTAAAGCTGATAAACCTGAGACCAGTACCAGAAACTCCAACTTCTTTGTCAAAGAAAGTCAGGTAAGGAAGTCTCTTTGCTCTCAAAAGCCATTTCTCTTACTGATTTATAAAGAGTCTCTCTTGGCCTCATCTTCTTTTGACCTTGCACCGGAGATTCCGAGTGAGTTTTTAGGTATCTTGCAGGATTATTCTGATGTGTTTCCAGAAGAAAATCCCAAAGGATTGCCACCGGTGAGAGACATTGAGAATCAGATCGATCTCATCCCGGGCGCCTCTCTACCGAACCGACCAGCGTACCGCACCAATCCGGTCGAGACCAAGGAGCTGGAGAAACAGATCAATGACTTGCTTGAGAAGGGATACATCAGAGAGAGTCTCAGTCCCTGTGCCGTGCCTGTTCTACTTGTACCAAAGAAGGATGGCTCCTGGAGGATGTGTGTGGACTGCCGGGCCATAAACAACATCATGGTAAAGTATCGACATCCTATCCCTCGTCTTGATGATATGCTTGATGAACTCCATGGTTCTAAGTACTTTCCTAAGATAGATTTGAGAAGTGGCTATCATCAGATTAGGATGAAAGAAGGTGATGAATGGAAAACGGCCTTTAAAACAAAACTAGGTTTGTATGAGTGGCTTGTCATGCCCTTTGGTCTCACTAATGCACCTAGTACTTTCATGCGCCTAATGGATCATGTCTTGAGGTCTTTTATTGGTCATTTTGTTGTGGTTTACTTTGATGACATTTTTATTTACTGCAAAAGCCTTGATGAGCACAAACAGCATTTGAAATCCGTTCTTGAAGTCCTTAGAAAGGAACGTTTGTTTGCTAACCTTGGAAAGTGTTCTTTTGGCACAGATCAGATGGCTTGAGAGTGGACGAACAGAAGGTCCAAGCAATCCGGGACTGGCTCATTCCGACCACCATTGGTGAAGTAAGAAGCTTCCATGGCCTTGCCGGCTTCTATAGGCGATTTGTTCAAAACTTCAGTACCTTGGCCGCTCCTCTTACTGAAGTAATCAAGAAGAACGTGGGGTTCAAATGGGGACCAGCTCAGAGAGAAGCATTTGAAATCCTTAAAGGGAAGTTGACTCACGCCCCTTTACTTGTTCTTCCAGATTTTTCTAAAGCTTTTGAAATCGAATGTGATGCTTCTGGTGTTGGTATTGGTGCTGTGTTGATGAAGGATGGAAAACCAGTGGCTTATTTCAGTGAGAAGCTTGGAGGAGCCATGCTCAACTACCCCACATACGACCAAGAACTCTATGCCTTGGTGAGGGCCCTTCAAACATGGCAGCACTATCTTTGGCCTAAGGAGTTCATCATCCACACAGATCATCAGTCTCTAAGACACCTTAAGGGTCAGCAGAAGCTCAACAAGAGGCATGCTCGTTGGATGGAGTTCATTGAGACATTCCCTTATGTGATCAAGTACAAACAAGGTAAGGAGAATGTTGTGGCTGATGCATTGTCTCGAAGGTATACTCTTCTCTCTGTCCTTGAAACTAAATTGCTTGACTTTGAATTTATCAAGGATCTTTATGCTTCTGATCAGGATTTTAAAGAGATTTTTCGAAAATGCTCAAAGGTTGCTTATGGCAAATACTTTCAAAATTCTGGTTTCTTATTCTTTGATAACCATTTGTGTGTGCCCCAATGTTCTTTGAGGGTGTTGTTTCTCAGGGAAGCTCATTGAGGTGGGCTTATGGGACACTTTGGTGTCAAGAAGACTTACAAGGCGGTTCATGACCATTTCTACTGGCCGAGCCTGATGAAAGATGTTGAGAGGATCTATCGCCGATGTGTGGTGTGCAAGAAGTCTAAGCCTAAAGCATCACACCGCAGTTTGTACTCAGCTCTACCCATTCCCTCTCATCCTTGGGTAGACATTTCTATGGATTTTGTGCTTGGATTGCCTAGGTCTAAAGCTGGACGAGATTCTATCTTTGTGGTTGTTGATAGGTTCTCGAAAATGGCTCATTTCATTCCTTGTCACAAAACTGATGATGCTGTGCAAGTTGCAGATTTATTCTTTAAGGATGTTGTTAGATTGCATGGAATGCCTAAGACCATTGTCTATGATCGTGATGCTAAGTTCCTTAGCTATTTTTGGAAGACCTTGTGGTCTAAGCTAGGTACTAGATTAATGTTCTCTACAACTTATCATCCGCAAACTGATGGGCAAACTGAAGTAGTTAACCGAACCTTGTCTGCTTTGCTTAGATCTTTGGTTAAAAAGAATCTTAGGACTTGGGAAGAATGTTTGCCTCATGTTGAATTTGCTTATAACCATGCTTTGCATTCAGCTACTAAGTTTTCTCCTTTTGAGGTTGTTTATGGATTTAATCCCTTGTCTCCACTTGATCTTTTACCTTTGCCTTTGAGTGAACGAGTTAGTACAGATGGCAAGAGGAAGGTGGACACGATCAAGAAGCTGCATGAACAGGTCCGTGCCAACATTGAAGCCAAGACCGAGGGCTACAAACGACTTGCAGACAAGAAAAGGAAAGAAGTGATCTTCCAGGAAGGTGATCTTGTTTGGGTCCACATGAGGAAGGAACGATTCCCGGAACAAAGGAAGTCCAAACTCATGCCCCGAGTCGATGGTCCATTCCAGATTCTCAGGAAACTCCATGACAATGCTTACCAGCTTGATCTTAAGGGTAAGTATGATATCTCTTCAAGTTTTAATGTTTCTGATTTATCTCCTTTTTGCGCAGATGATCCGGATTTGTGGTCAAATCCTTTTGAAGAGGGAGGGAATGATAGAACCCAGGACCTGGACCAGGACGTGGAGCAGACTCAGCATGGTGACCAGGACGATCAGATCACTCCAACTGAGGTTCAGCCATTCAGCCGTACCAGATCAACGGACAGAGCCGTGTACCGGATCGACCCGAGTGAACCCGGACGTGACCTAAGGATGGATCCACGACCTGATGACCGAATCAGCCAAACCACAGGCATTCTTCCCCGAACCATTCGCCATTCTAGAGCCAACAGTCAATCCAGAACCCATGATCATCGAGAAGAATCAGATTCCGGACTTAGCCTATCTTTCCTGGCCCGTTTGGGACGTACCGCACGCCCGGATCAGGCTGATCACGACCTTTCCAACCACTTTTATGATTTCATGATGATCGATGCTTCCAACTACTCCAAAGGAAGGATACTTAAGCTCTCTGAAGATTTGGGTCGAGCTATCTCTTCATCCGTTCATGGATCATCGACGATCCGTCCTGCACCTTACCGCGGATGACCTGATCACCACAGAATGAACTTGGACATCTTTGTGAATCTGGACCAGTCAACACAAGAATCCGCACCTTGACCAGTCTTTTGTCAAAGTCTTCATATCTAGTTTCTATGTCTTGTTTTCATTCATTTCTATCTTCTATGTTGTCTTTTCCCACAAAAGTCTTTATGTTTCTTTGACTCACAAACCTTATAAGTATGTGATGATACCCCTTAATAAAATCACATCGATTTTCCTTTGCTTCTTTTGAGTCTTCTCTCATTGTTCTTTGCTTAGAACATTCATACTTCTCTTGGTGAGGTTATCTCCAAGCGAACCACTTCGTTGTGTTGGACCGGTGCGTCACATCCGGCAACCCTTAGTGTCACCCCTCGATCCATCAGTTCTCAATCCTCTCGGATCTGAGTTCATATCAACCTTACCGAAAGAGTGATCCTTATTTTGGTTCTATCACCACGAGGGCCAAAATCACCCGAACAGTCCACAGGATGGGTCAGCGTGCGGAGTCAAAGGACCAACGTGCTGATATGTGTACTTATGGACAGCCACGGACATCATGTGTGTGCTGACGGACACACACGGACACACACGCACAGCCACGAACATCCTATGTGTGCTGACTGACACACACAGACGTCCCGTGTGTGCTGATGGACACCCACGGACATCCTGTGTGTACTGAACAGACAGCCCACGTGGGCCTAAATCACCCGAACAGTCCACAGGAAGGGTAAGCGTGCTGAGTCCAAGGATCAACGTGCTGATATGTGTACTGATGGACAGCCACGGACGTCCTGTGTGGGCTGACGGACACACACGGACACACAAGGACAGCCACGGACGTCCTGTGTGTGCTGACGGACACCCACGGACATCCTGTGTGTACTGAACAGATAGCCCACGTGGGCCAAAATCATCCAAACAGTCCACGAGAAGGGCCAGCGTGCAGAGTCCAAGGACCAACGTGCTGATATGTGTACTGATGGACAGCCACAAACGTCCTGTGTGTGCTGACGGACACACACAGACAGCCACAGACGTCCTGTGTATGCTGAAGGACACACACGGACGTCCTGTGTGTGCTGACGGACACCCACAGACATCCTGTGTGTGCTGATACACACACATGGACACACACGGACGTCCTGTGTGTGCTGACGGACAGCCACAAACAGCCACGGACGTCCTGTGTGCGATGGCGGACACCCACGGACGTACTGTGTGTACTGAACAAATAGCCCACGTGGGCCAAAATCACCCAAACAGTCCACGGGAAGGGCCAGCATGCAGAGTCGAAGGACCAACGTGCTGATATGTGTACTGATGGACAGCCACAAACATCTTGTGTGTGCTGACTGTAAGACCTGAACCCTGTCCTCTCGACCTGATGGAGTCCACATGCTTACTTATTAAGTCATATTCAAATATGAGGTTCATAAACAAAGGAACAGATTGCACAGCGGAATAACAATGTATAAACTTTGTATTACTTGGAAACATGAGATTCAATACACAACTTCTTAACAGTCTCATAGACAATCACTAGTTCATCCCTAGCATCATCTAACCACAGTTACACAGCCTTTCACTGACGGAGCCTTCACGGCTCCTTGGCTTGACCAGAACCATCCTTAGTTCCTGAAACCACAACCAGATAAGCATTAATCATAACCGAGAATAGAACGGATTGATTCTACAATGCTTGGCTTGGTTCCTAGAACTTAGATAAACCTCAGTCAACATAATCATAAAACGTATGAACCTACCTACCGTATCCTAAGTCATTCAACCAACCACCCTTTGACTTAGAATCAGATAGATAGTCCAAAATAGATAAACAGAACACACGAACAGATCCGGATCGTCCCCAAAGATCAATCTGTCTAACCGGATAGAATCTAGGTGCGACCGGCCAATGAAGTCCGGCTCAATGGCCCAACGGACTCCCTTACCTGATCCGGCCTTATTTGTGGATCCAATCGGCCGAGTAAGCCTCAAGCCTAATCCGGAAGGCTTAGCAAACGGTCAGACCTTGCGACTCTATCTTGGCTTAGACAAACTGTGACCTTGTCCTAACTAGACAAGCCATAGGCTGATCCATAAGGATCGGTCCTAACCTGTCCCGAAAGACACCGTTTGGAACATGCACCCTTTGGCCAATCATGCCTCTTGGTCCTCGTACCTTTTGATGTTCGTAACCTTTGGTATCTCGTACCTTTTGGTCACTGACACCCTTTGGCAAGTCACAACCTTTGGACACTCATGACTCTTGACAACTCGTGCCCTTTGGGTCATTCCCAACCGTTCGTCCTAACCGCCCAGTCTTGGTGCGATCGGATCATCCGACTAACCGACCCGTGTCTAGGCTAGCGGTTTGATTATGTTCGGCCAAAACCTAGGGACGTGTCCCTTGGACTCAACCAACACAACCTTTCGTGTTTAACCAGAGAGAAGAGAAGAGAAGAGAAACAAATTGAAACATATAAGGAGAGACGGATGACTTAGGAACCGAGCAGAGCCGCGGTGCGGTCGCATGGAACGTCCATTCGGTCTAATGGAGCCACGGCCCATCACATACGATGTGAACCACATATGGGTTCTCCATGCTCTTCTCTTTGTCTTGATCTCCCATTCTTAACCGGGGTTAGTTCTCAAACGATCAGAGTCGCCGGAACACAACACCACCACAATCGGCCTTTCTCTTGGCCGGAACTCTCTCTTTGTCTCTTTCTTTCTCACTTTCTTTCTCTCTACGTTTTTCTCTGAGTTTTTTACTCTGGAATTGGATAATGAAATCGACCAGAGAGCCCCCATATTTATAGAAAACAAGGGGGTAAGTCTTGCCCCACGAACAGGCACGACTTGCTAGCGAATGGGCACCATCGGCCAAGGGTTGTCCCCTTTTGGCCACTTGCATCCCTTCGCCCTTTCTGATTGGGTTTGGGGTCGGTCACAAGCCCAACCCACGCCCCAGGCCTCCTGGACTTTGCCCACGGCCTTGTCCAAAGACCCAACAGCCCATGGCCTCATGGCCGGACCTCACAGCCCGCCACTGACTCGGACCCGGACCATCGACCTAAAGCCCGGACAGTCCGTCTAGCTGAGATGAGCTGACTCTCAGCTGCCTCAGCTGAGTGAGCTAGTAGTCCAGCTAGTGGAGCTGACTTATTAGGGACTGAGCTGGAGTGAACTGAACCTAGCTTCATTGAGCTGACCGAGCTACTCGTCCACTTCGTCCAGCTACCGTCTTACTCGTCCTAGCTGTCTCTTAGCTTGTATAAGGTTAAGTCTAAGTTTCCTTATGTCCTTAACCTTCTTTCTCGACCATGGAGCGCTTGCCTTGATGTCCTAAGACTGGCTTGCACGTTTCCTCGAACCATGGCCGTCCCAACAATCCTACTGAGGATTGGGGGCGTGACAAGTCTCCCCCCCTTGGGATGGATTCGTCCTTGAATCCGAATCGAATGCTTCTCGGAAACAAACTGATCCAACCACTCTGGGTACTCTGCTTTCATTCTAGCTTCGATTTCCCAAGTGATTATATCCTGACCATTACAGTCCCAGACGACCTTGACCATCTGGACCGTCTTCTTCCTTGTTGCTTTTTCCATCCTATCTATGATTCAAACTGGCCTCGTTTCCAAGGTTAGGTTCTTACCAAGATTGTCTGGAATGGCAGGAAGAGTGATGTCTTGGTCCGTCGAACATTTCCAAAGTTGGGAGACGTGGAACACATTATGAAATGCGTCCTTCTTGGCCGGCAAATCCAACTTGTAGGCCACCATCCCAACTCTTTCAATGACCTTGAACGGCCCCAAGTATCTCGGGTCTAACTTCCGTCTCCTGGAAATTCGGACTCGTCCTTTGAAGGTAATCATTTTGGGATACACCAAGTCACCTACTTGAAACTCGAGATCTTTCCTCCTTCGATCTCCATAGTTCTTTTAGCGATCTTGTGCCTGTCTCATCTTCTCCCTCAAGAACTTGATCTTTTCGGTTGTCTCTTCAACAATCTCCGGACCAATCATGCTGCGTTCCCCAACTTGGTTCCAGCACAAGGGTGTCCTACTATGGAAACTATCGTTGTAAGCAAATTCAACCAGGGGTAGATGTTTTTCCCAGGAATCACCCCAGTCTAAAACACATGCTCGCAACATATCTTCCAACGTCTGGATCGTACGTTCCGATTGTCCATCAGTATGTGGGTGATAGGCTGTACTCATGTTCACTCTTGTTCCTAAAGATTTTTGGAAAGCTTTCCAGAAGTAAGATGTAAACCTTGAATCCCTATGTGAAACTATGCTTGCCGGCACACCATGTAGTCGGACGATCTCATCAATGTACTTACATACAATCTGATCTACCCCATCCGACTTCTTGATAGCCAGGAAGTGTGCTGATTTGGTTAGTCGATCAACCACAACCCAAACCGCATCTTTCTTATTCCTTGTGGTAGGGAACCCGGTCACAAAGTCCATTGTGATGTGATCCCATTTCCATTCCGGAATAGGCAAGCTTTGCAATAACCCACTAGGCACCTGATGTTCTGCTTTGATGAGTTAGCAAGTGGAACACTTGGCCACCCACTCCGCAACATCTGCCTTCATACGGATCCAATGATAAATTTTCTTAAGGTTCTGGTACATCTTGGACTTATGAGCCTCCCTGATAATCTCTTCCTTTAGACTAATATCATTAGGAACACTGATCCATCCGTTTACTAGGATGGTACCATCCTTTTGCAGTCTGGTACTCCGTGTTGGGGTCAAAATCGGTCACGACGGAATCAATGTCTGAAAGTCCGTAAAAATCAGCATAAACGTTTTTACGAAAAGTAATCTTCGTAAAGATATCTTTACGAAGAGCCTTGCAGTAAAATATCGTCCAAATCTCAATCGAACCACTAAATACCGATTGTCCGAAGGCAACGGACATGTATCCAAATCGGCCGCGGACAAACTCGAGTATGGAAATCAGACTGCGGACAAGCCAAGCTCGATCGATACGCGGCGACCAAGCATGCACACGGCTCGGTCGCTACGTAGCGACCGAGCGTCCGTCCCGCTCGGTCGCTACGTAGCGACCGAGCCTGAGCCAAACTCGGTCGCTACATAGCGACCGAGCATCCGTCTCGCTCGGTCGCTACGTAGCGACCGAGCCCGAGCCAAGCTCGGTCGCTACGTAGCGACCGAGCGTCCATCTCGCTCGGTCGCTACGTAGCGACCAAGCCTGAGCCATGCTCGGTCGCTACGTAGCGACCGAGCGTCCGTCTCGCTCGGTCGCTACGTAGCGACCGAGCCCGAGCCAAGATCGGTCGCTACGTAGCGACCGAGCATCCGTCTCGCTCGGTCGCTACGTAGCGACCGAGCCTGGGCCAAGCTCGGTCGCTACGTAGCGACCGAGCATCCGTCCCGCTCGGTCGCTACGTAGCGACCGAGCTCGAGCCAAAGCTCGGTCGCTACGTAGCGACCGAGCGATCGTCCCGCTCGGTCGCTACGTAGCGACCGAGCTCAGCCAAGCTCGGTCGCTACGTAGCGACCGAGCATCCGTCTCGCTCGGTCGCTACGTAGCGACCGAGCGTCCATCTCGCTCGGTCGCTACGTAGCGACCAAGCCTGAGCCATGCTCGGTCACTACGTAGCGACCGAGCGTCCGTCTCGCTCGGTCGCTACGTAGCGACCGAGCATCCGTCTCGCTCGGTCGCTACGTAGCGACCGAGCATCCGTCCCGCTCGGTCGCTACGTAGCGACCGAGCTCGAGCCAAAGCTTGGTCGCTACGTAGCGACCGAGCGATCGTCCCGCTCGGTCGCTACGTAGAGACCGAGCTCGAGCCAAAGCTCGGTCGCTACGTAGCGACCAAGCACTCGTCTCGCTCGGTCGCTACGTAGCGACCGGGCTCGAGCCAAAGTTCGGTCGCTGTGTAGCGATTGAACCTTTCCGAACATCGATACGACACCAGTCCTTGCATTCTCGTCAAACCTTCGAATGCTATCTCCCGAAGACCGTAGCAAGCTCAGTCCATGTTTCCCGCTATTCTAATTCATCGATCAAACTTCGCGGATTAGAAACCACGGAAAACTCGTAGTAAACGTGTCGAGTCGGAAGACGGCCCAAAGGGACCTAAAACACGACTCGAGGCCCATCCTACGATTTTTCCTAACCAAAAGCCCGTGAACCACAGCATGGTTCACGCTTGGCCCACGAGGAAGGATAAATGTCAAGTTTCCGCGCATAAATACAGAAGTTTTGAAGATAATTGTGAAGATCGGGAAAAATGGAATATCTCCATTTTTATGCTATGACGGCTTAAGGGCAGAAGAGTAAAAGCGTAAACCGACCTTGGAGCTAGTATATAAGGAGTCCTAGGCGAGGAGCAAGGGGGGGGAACTTTTTCAGAGCAAACTTAGCACTTAGAGCGATTTAGGCAACTTTCCGTTTTTGTTATTTCGAGCTGCGACTCAATTAGGTTTAGCCGTCTTAGGGTTGCTAGAACTAGGAATCTCGCCGACAGCTCTCGAGCCCAGGCTTATACCTTGTTGTAACGCTCATACGCAGATTCGGAATAAGATCTACTTTGCTCTCTTTTCGATTTCTTATTTTTATCGTTGTTATTCTCGTGTTCTGATTGCTTGACGTGTGGTAATTAACAGATATCCGGGTCCTCTGGGAAACTAGGGTTTTCTTAGTTTCCTTATTTAAACGGAAATCGACAGTGCGAATTTCGGTTCCCACAGTTTGGCGCTAGAAGGAGGGGGACTTACGGATCAATCTAACCCGCAAAAGCCACAACACTCTCAATCAGACATGTCAACTAACGACGGGGATAACGTGCAAACCCCTCTTAACGGAGGCAGCGGCACCGATCTCCATTCTCCAGCAGCGGACGTATCCGCAGCCAACGCACAAGCCAACGCCGCGACGCTCGAGGAGTTTAAAAAGATGTTCGCCACCTATGAGAAGAGGTCGGAAGAACAGGATAAGCTCGTGAATACCTTGACCAAACAGGTTGAAACCTTAACGGCAAGGACTCGAGCAATCCATCCCCGCGGAACCACCAAAGTTCGCGGGAAAAGACTCGACTTCGCAACACCACTCGATAGGCCTGGAACCGCGAGGTAACGACCAAACTGTGGAAGTACGGATAAAACTGGGGGTAGATCGGCCTTGGTCCGACCATTCGCTACGTATTGAGTGACCAAGCCAATCGGTCGGTCGCTACATATTGAGCGACGAAGGCACTCGGTCACTCACTACGTATTGAGCGACCAAGACACTCAGTCGGTCGCTACGTATTGAGCGACCAAGACACTCCATCGGTCGCTACGTATTGAGTGACAAGACATTCGGTCGGTCGCTACGTATTGAGTGACCTAGCCACTCGCTCGGTCGCTACGTATTGAGCGACCAAGGCACTTCGTCGGTCACTACGTATTGAGTGACGAAGACTCTCAGTCGGTAGCTACGTATTGAGCGACCAAGACACTCGGTCGGTCACTCACTACGTATTGAGCGACCAAGACACTCAGTCGGTCGCTACGTATTAAGCGACCAAGACACTCCGTCGGTCGCTACGTATTGAGTGACAAGACATTCGGTCGGTCGCTACGTATTGAGTGACCTAGCCACTCGATCGGTCGCTACGTATTGAGCGACCAAGGCACTTCGTCGGTCACTACGTATTGAGCGACCAAGACACTCCGTCGGTCGCTATGTATTGAGTGATGACTCTCAGTCGGTCGCTACGTATTGAGCGACCAAGACACTCAGTCGGTCGCTACGTATTGAGCGACCAAGACACTCCGTCGGTCACTACGTATTGAGTGACGAAGACTCTCAGTCGGTCGCTACGTATTGAGCGACCAAGACACTCCGTCGGTCACTACGTATTGAGTGACGAAGACTCTCAGTCGGTCGCTACGTATTGAGGGACCAAGACACTCCGTCGGTCGCTACGTATTGAGTGACAAGACGTTCGGTTGGTCGCTACGTATTGAGTGACCTAGCCACTCAGTCGGTCGCTACGTATTGAGCGACCAAGACACTCCGTCGGTCACTACGTATTGAGTGACAAAGACTCTCAGTCGGTCGCTACGTATTGAGCGACCAAGACACTCCGTCGGTCACTACGTATTGAGTGACGAAGACTCTCAGTCGGTCGCTACGTATTGAGCGACCAAGACACTCCGTCGGTCGCTACGTATTGAGTGACAAGACGTTCGGTCGGTCGCTACGTATTGAGTGACCTAGCCACTCGATCGGTCGCTACGTATTGAGCGACCAAGGCACTTCGTCGGTCACTACATATTGAGTGACGAAGACTCTCAGTCGGTCGCTACGTATTGAGCGACCAAGACACTCCGTCGGTCGCTACGTATTGAGTGACAAGACGTTCGGTCGGTCGCTACGTATTGAGTGACCTAGCCACTCGATCGGTCGCTACGTATTGAGCGACCAAGGCACTTCGTCGGTCACTACGTATTGAGTGACGAAGACTCTCAGTCGGTCGCTATGTATTGAGCGACCAAGACACTCGGTCGGTCGCTACGTATTGAGCAACCTAGCCACTCGATCGGTCGCTACGTATTGAGCGAGGAAGACACTCCGTCGGTCGCTATGTATTGAGTGATGACTCTCAGTCGGTCGCTACGTATTGAGCGACCAAGACACTCAGTCGGTCGCTACGTATTGAGCGACCAAGACACTCCGTCGGTCACTACGTATTGAGTGACAAAGACTCTCAGTCGGTCGCTACGTATTGAGCGACCAAGACACTCGGTCGGTCGCTACGTATTGAGTGACCTAGCCACTTGATCGGTCTCTACGTATTGAGCGACCAAGCCACTCGGTCGATCGCTACGTATTGAGCGACCAAGCCACTCTGTCAGTCGCTACGTATTGAGCAACCAAGCCACTCGGTCGGTCACTACGTATCGAGCGACCTAGCCACTCGGTCGGTCGCTACGTAGTGACCAACCTGCGAACGAGTCGATCGCTATTATTTTTTCGGAAAAACTTTCGTAAAACTAAAATAAGCAACATTTGACAACCTTCAAAATTCTAACAACAATCGTAGAAAAAGAATCTCTGATAAGGGAAGCGATGGAGCAAAATCCGAGAATCAGAATTCGCCCATCCGCCTCTCTCCACGATCTCCCAATCCTTCCTCTCACAACTCGATTTTTTCGACGATATGCTCATTCATTTTCGTAAATCCAATGATATTAAGATCGAAACATGGATCACGAAAATCGAGAAAATTGGTAGCTGCCTAAACGCGGCCAGGAAAGCATAGATATCTAGGAAGAATCAATATTCTTGCTATTCGAAATGAGCAGACAGACACGAAAAGAGTAAGGGCAAATGAGCAAGCAAAACAGAGAGGAGGCTAACCCAGATCTACGAGAGAACTAAGGTATTCCCGACTTGAAATCAGGCTTGGAATTTTGTAGAAAATTACTAAGAAATAGAAACGCCTAAGAGACTGCCGTAGAACTTTAGGGAACTTAAAACCTAGGTGGATAGTCTAGCGAAATAAGTCTTAGGCGATTTTTCCTGTCTCGGTATATTGTTCCATAATTGTTCATCCAGATCTTGCAAACCGATCTAAACTCTCCGAAAGTCGAGAAACGATCGCCACGCATATCATGCTCGCTTCCTAAAGAGAGAAAAAGTTAGAGACATGAACGTCGTCTTAAAACCGATTCGTTTCTGGCAATTTTCTCGGAACCGACATATCCCAAGTCGTCAACGTGGAAACAACCAAATCACAGTCCAAACGTCGTCTATAAATTTCCCCGAATTATCGATCATTCCAAACATCAGAAGAGGAAACGTACACAACCCTTCAAAGTATCGGTTCAACCGTTTTCTTTCGTAAAAAAAAAAAAGGGGGAGTAGGTACGTATACTATACTCGTATACTCCCAAACTTCAAAAAACTTCTGCAAATCGTCAAGAATAGGCAAACGACAATCTTAATATTCGTCTAAACGTAGCAACATATCCAGACGATCATGAACATAATCTCAAAAACTATACATCATTTCTTGTCGCAATCATGCGTACAGAAAACTTGTACCAATATCAAACTGAAACTCGACGATTAGCCAAAGTATTGAAACCTTTTCCGGCTTCAGAAAGCCAGTTTCGTTTTAAAAATTTCTACGAGAAATCTTCAATCACCAAAGCATTTCTTTCAGTTTCCGTTGTACCAAGTAAGCCACGGAAAAGCATCGAAAACATTTGCGACAAAGAAAACTCGAGAATATATGTAGCATCGTGCACGTTAAAAGGATCACTTTCCTCTCGATGGTTAGCTAGAACCACTTCTGGTTGACCAATTCGTTCAAGAAACGAATGTGTCATGAGAATCCTCTCGAAAAACCTATGAAAAGCGTTCCGCGACTAGATCGTATTGAAATAAACTTCGGTAATACTCCATGGGTAACTCCAAGCAACTTTCATCTAATATCAAAATCACAGCGGGAACGTTTCTCGTAGAACCCGCAGAAACAATGCTACTTTGACATATGTTTACATATCACTGATTTACAACCTTCGTAAAATCGGTTATATGATATGATAAATTATCGTGTAGCCCACAGTCCGAAATCATATGATAAATTCTTCGTAATGAAACTAAGTCCTAACAACCAAACGGTTAACGGAAAATCTAAACTTTTCGAAAATTGACCAAGTTCAATACGCTCCACAATTCACTTTAAGCCCGCAACGTTTTAACCATAATACGCGGCATGTAAGGAAAAATTCGTAACAAAGCTTCTAGAGCTATACGAAACATCCTAAAAAATGCACGAAATACATCTCGGAAGGCCAACTCTTCACAAAGAACCATGAAGGAAAACGCTTGTTCCCATGGACAAATTTACACGACACCTCAGTCATAATTCCTCGATCGCAAATAAAGCTATTAGCATCCGAGCAGGAACAACAATTTTTGGCTGCGAACATTCATAGTCAAACCAGAACGTTTCTCAAACACAGGGCTAATACTAAACCCTCGCAACATCGCGAAATATCTTCAAAGCCCGCGAACATTTCAAGCACGAAACGTGGCATACGAAAGAATAACAAATCTTCAGCATCGCGAGACGTCGCGGACGCCTGAAGATTAGTTCTTCGACGAAATTTCCTTCCTCGATAAAAACACCTTCATGGAAGACCAGACAGTCATACGCACTAACATCTTCTCAAAACATATTCTTCGCGAAGACTCAAAATAGTAATTTTTACCATTAAGTTTGTTGCTGATCACAACAAACTCTTAAACGTCCTAAACAGACTTAGCCATCTCGTAGAAGATGACTCTCTTACATCCGACACAAGGATAATAGCGCTATAAAAGAAATCCGAAATTTTGGTCTAGCACTTCCGGTTTCCGGAGAGATGCTCGATTCGTATCAAACAAGTCGTATAAGCCGAGAACCTATCGCGGACTTTAAATCGATACGAATCAGGAAGAAATCGCAACAGGAAAAACGATAGCCGGCCAGTCACCGCACAATCCTTAAACCGAAAGTAAACCTAGGTCTTGCCCTAAACCCAGCGCACTGGTCTCTAACATCTCTAGGCATAGTATCAAACACCCTGATACGAGATCCCAAAATTTGTCTCTTTGCCAATATTCGAACGTCTTCAGAAAAATCCCGCAAGTTTACACACTGCGGAAAACTCTCGAAACAGATTATGGATATGGCAATACACACAGAGTTAGATTACGAGACGACAACTCGTAGTCTTCCCTCTACACCCATACAAAATGCCATCGGCAGCAACACGCCTTATAACCGCTACATAAAAACTAGACCATAAAGGTCCTACTGGAAAACTAGTCATAAGAACCTTAAAATCCAAGACGAACTACGAAAGGCTTGATCCCTTCAACAAGGGTACGTAGGCAGCCGTTATAAGGCGCAGCCCCAATCTTATCGCGCTTTCTACTTTTAGGAGAGCGAGAAGATCACTTACCACAGACCTTTTCAACCATTAATTCCGCCTAACTCACCTAGCTTGCCAAGCCACTCGCTAGAACCTCACGCTAGAAGCTCATGGTTCTAACGAGCTGGGGGGCTAACTGTTGGGGTCAAAATCGGTCACGACGGAATCAATGTCTGAAAGTCCGTAAAAATCAGCATAAACGTTTTTACGAAAAGTAATCTTCGTAAAGATATCTTTACGAAGAGCCTTGCAGTAAAATATCGTCCAAATCTCAATCGAACCACTAAATACCGATTGTCCGAAGGCAACGGACATGTATCCAAATCGGCCGCGGACAAACTCGAGTATGGAAATCAGACTGCGGACAAGCCAAGCTCGATCGATACGCGGCGACCGAGTTTGGCTCACTCGGTCGCTACGTAGCGACCGAGCGTCCGTCCCGCTCGGTCGCTACGTAGCGACCGAGCCTGAGCCAAACTCGGTCGCTACGTAGCGACCGAGCATCCGTCTCGCTCGGTCGCTACGTAGCGACCGAGCCCGAGCCAAGCTCGGTCGCTACGTAGCGACCAAGCCTGAGCCATGCTCGGTCGCTACGTAGCGACCGAGCGTCCGTCTCGCTCGGTTGCTACGTAGCGACCGAGCCCAAGCCAAGCTCGGTCGCTACATAGCGACCGAGCCAGGGCCAAGCTCGGTCGCTACGTAGCGACCGAGCATCCGTCCCGCTCGGTCGCTACGTAGCGACCGAGCTCGAGCCAAAGCTCGGTCGCTACGTAGCGACCGAGCTCGAGCCAAAGCTCGGTCGCTACATAGCGACCGAGCGATCGTCCCGCTCGGTCGCTACGTAGCGACCGAGATCGAGCCAAAGCTCGGTCGCTACGTAGCGACCGAGCACTCGTCTCGCTCGGTCGCTACGTAGCGACCGGGCTCGAGCCAAAGTTCGGTCGCTGTGTAGCGATTGAACCTTTCCGAACATCGATACGACACCAGTCCTTGCATTCTCGTCAAACCTTCGAATGCTATCTCCCGAAGACCGTAGCAAGCTCAGTCCATGTTTCCCGCTATTCTAATTCATCGATCAAACTTCGCGGATTAGAAACCACGGAAAACTCGTAGTAAACGTGTCGAGTCGGAAGACGGCCCAAAGGGACCTAAAACACGACTCGAGGCGCATCCTATGATTTTTCCTAACCAAAAGCCCGTGAACCACAGCATGGTTCACGCTTGGCCCACGAGGAAGGATAAATGTCAAGTTTCCGCGGATAAATACGGAAGTTTTGAAGATAATTGTGAAGATCGGGAAAAATGGAATATCTCCATTTTTATGCTATGACGGCTTAAGGGCAGAAGAGTAAAAGCGTAAACCGACCTTGGAGCTAGTATATAAGGAGTCCTAGGCGAGGAGCAAGGGGGGGGAACTTTTTCAGAGCAAACTTAGCACTTAGAGCGATTTAGGCAACTTTCCGTTTTTGTTATTTCGAGCTGCGACTCAATTAGGTTTAGCCGTCTTAGGGTTGCCAGAACTAGGAATCTCGCCGACAGCTCTCGAGCCCAGGCTTATACGTTGTTGTAACGCTCATACGCAGATTCGGAATAAGATCTACTTTGCTCTCTTTTCGATTTCTTATTTTTATCGTTGTTATTCTCGTGTTCTGATTGCTTGACGTGTGGTAATTAACAGATATCCGGGTCCTCTGGGAAACTAGGGTTTTCTTAGTTTCCTTATTTAAACGGAAATCGACAGTGCGAATTTCGGTTCCCACACTCCGTCCTATCATTCTGAGCAACCTTATTCAGGTTCTTGTCCTGACCTTGAGCCAACCGGATTCGAGTAAGCAGGTCGGCTTGGTTAACCGCCTCCAACCCCAAAGCTTCGGTTGCCGTAGTCAGCACGTTCAGCCGCAGAGCACGGACCATACCGTCCAGGTCGTCCGCCTCCCGTTCGGCCGATACGTCAGCCCTCTTCCGGCTCAAACCGTCTGCTATCAGATTAGCCATCCACCTCCTCTGCCTTAAGTTTAACTCAGGCTGGGTGAATATATACTTAAGACTCTTATGGTCTGTAAGTATCTGAACTTTGGCGCCATATAAGTATGATCGCCAAATCTTTAAGGCGAATACTGCCGCAGCCATTTCGAGATCATGGGTGGGGTAGTTTCCCTCATGTTTCCTCAACTGCCTGGACGCATAGGCAATGACCTTCCCATGCTGGGTCGGCCTCCGGAAGCAATGACCTAGTCCAGTGATGGACACGTCCGTATATACCACATATGGTTGGTCGGCCTCCGGAAGCACCAGGACGGGTGTGCTAGTCAGCATGTTCTTAAGTGTGGAGAAACATTCATCACACTCTTCAACCCATGTGAACTTAACGTCCTTCCCAGTCAACCGCGTCATAGGCTGAGCCAGGCTTGCGAATCCTTTCACAAACTTCCTATAGTAACCTGCCAGCCCTAAGAAGCTTCTAAATTCCGTGGCACTGCGTGGTCGGGGCCAATCCTTGATTGCCCTGATCTTCTCTGGATCCACCGAGATGCCCTGATCGGAAACAATATGGTCGAGGAACCCAATACTCTTCTGCCAAAAACTGCATTTACTGAGTTTAGCATAGAGTTTGTGTTCTCGTAATCGTTCCAGCACGGCTCTCAAGTGTTTCCTATGAGATTCCTCATCCTTCGAATAATTAGGATATCATCAATGAAGATGATCACGAATTCATCCAAGAAATCCCGGAACACGCTGTTCATCATTTTCATGAAAGCGGCAGGTGCATTGGTCAGACCGAACGGCATCACTACGAACTCGTAATGACCGTACCTGGTCCTAAATGCCATCTTCCTAATATCATTTGGCTCTATAGGGATCTGATGATACCCTGAAGCCAAATCAATCTTGGAAAACCACTTGGCTCCTTTGAGTTGATCCAACAGCTCGTCTATCTTGGGCAACGGGTACTTGTTCTTCACAGTGACCATGTTCAACCCTCGATAGTCGATGCACAGACGCATGCTACCATCCTTCTTTTTCACAAAGAGGACTGGTGCACCCCAAGGGGAGCTACTTGGCCGTATGAACCCCTTGTCAAGCAATTCTTCCAATTGCTTCTTTAGCTCGGCCATCTCGGCCGGAGCCATCCGGTACGGACTCTTGGACAGCGGAGCTGTCCCTGGCTCTAGTTCAATCGTAAATGGATCCGACCTATCAGGGGGGACACCCTGAGGTACCTGGAACACATCTGGGAACTTCGACACCAACGAATCTTCTGAAAGGTCTTTCAGACAAACATAACTGCCCGGCTCTGTAGTTGTAATTGTAGCCAAAAAGGACTGACAACCCTGTTCCAACATCTGAATCGCTCGAACTGCTGAAACCACTACTTTCTCTTGAGCCGGACACAGACATTGGTATTGGATCGGTCAAAGCCCAGTCTCCAATTGCACACGACCTCTATGGTAATCGAGAGTGGCCGGATACTTTCCCAACCAGTCCATACCTAGGATCACTTCGTGATTCTTTAGGTGGACACAGACCAAATCCACAGGGAATACCTTTCCCTGTATTGACACTGGGATATTTGACATGAGACCTAGTGAGTTCATGGCTTGCCCTCCAGCTGCCCTCACTATCCCAAAATTATCTCCAGCGTCCAGACAGAACAGACCCTTTCCGACCAGTCCCGGACTCACAAAACTATGTGTAGCCCCTGTGTCGAAAAGTACGTGGGTTTCCACACCACCAATCATGAGGGTTCCTAACAGAGACCCCCATCAGAATCCCCTAGACATTCTAGGTTCCATACCAAGCATTTTCTACTTGAATGTAAAAAGAAAAATTTAGGAATTACCAGAGATTGAATCAAACGATCCAGAAGCGCCGTCGTCCCGGGACAGCTCATACACCCTTGGTGTTGTGGTCAGCCTACTCTGGGTCGACTTGCCTGTGTCTCCACGGCCCTTCCCTTGTCCTCCTTGTAGCTTAGGACAGTCCGACTTGTAGTGTCCCATCTTGCCACATAGGAAGCAAGTCACGGAGCCGCTGCCACTGGACTGGTCTGAGAATCGGTTTGGTCGAGTGCAGTTTTGGATCGTGTGATCCATGCTGCTTCATCGCACACAAGCCCCCATGGCCTTCCAGCACTCACCGGGATGATTCTTTCCACACTTGGGACATGTAGGTCGGCCACCAGAGGTCTTACCTCCATCCACCTGGTCCCACTTCCTCTTTTTATCATTTGTCTTGCCCGACGGGCCAGACTGTGACTTAGCCTTAAGCGTAGCTTCTTCAGCCAAGTTAGACTCTAGCAAAGCCACCCGTTCCACCAGTTCTCCGACGGTGTTGAAAGTGCGGATCGAGCAATGGGTCTTCAGTTCTGGCCTTAGGCCTCGGATGAACCTACGGACCTGGACTGCCTCGTCCTCCAGCTCTCTTCCAACAAACCGTCTGAGCCGGTTGAACTCTTCTTCGTACTCTCGTACGGTCCTGCGGCCTTGGGCAAAATCTAGAAACTGAGCTTCCAGACGATCCCAAGCCTCAGTAGGGAAGTATTTGCGGTTGAATTCAACTTCAAAGTCCGCAAAACTTTCCAAACTCCCATTGGTGCGCTTGTCCACTGCAAGCCACCAGTTATGCGCGTCCCCTTCCAAGAAGTGAACCGCAATGTCTCGTCTGTAATCCTCTGGACAGCGAGTTGATTGAAAGTTTCGGACCAGCCTACTCCTCCACTTGTCTGCCACAATAGGGTCGTTGCTACCGGAAAAATGCTTCGTACCCAACCTGGATAAATGTTGAAGCAGACTCAGATAGTCCACCTTCTTTTCAGACTTTTCTGGTGGATCGATCTCGATCACCTCAACCGTTTCCACAACTGGACCATTGGTGTTGGGGGTGGTCGTAGCCACAGGCGTAGCCTGGCCAACCGAGGAGTTCACTAGTGGCGTGAACAGTTGTGCCATAGCCGCCACCTGAGTCCCCATTACCTTCATGGCCTCTAACAAGTCCTCTTTGGACAGTGTTGCGGGCACATTAGCCATTCCATCGGCCACTCTCTCATGCTGGTCACCATCACGGTTAGCGTTCGAGGATTCCACTTCCTCATCACTCTCCCGATGTTCCTGACCATCCTGTTGCGTCCCCGTAAGATTAGCCTGATCAGTTGGCAACACGTCTCTAGTGCCAGCCGCGGCCGGATTGGTTTGCAATCCAGATAGATTGGTCCCGTCCATGGCCACTTGACTAGACTGACTGGCTGTTTTCTTACTCCTTCGGGACTTTCCAGATTTGCTTTGTCCAGCATAAGGAGTCAGACAATGTTAGTACGAAACACACTAACATAAACAGAACAAAACGATCCCTAGACTAAGCAATCAAACCTCACCGTGAGACCTAATCAGCTGGCTGCGTGTGTGTGTGTGTGTGTGTGTGTGGTCTGCATAACCCAACTATCCTAGAATCAAGCATGCTCTGATACCAACTTGTAAGACCCGAACCCTGGCCTCTCGACCTGATGGAGTCCGCAGGCTTACTTATTAATTTCTTTGCTTGTTTGATCCATTTTAAGTCTTTTAGTTACTAAGTCATATTCGAATATGAGGTTCATAAACAAAAGAACAGATTGCACACCGGAATAAGAATGAATAAACTTTGTATTACTTGGAAACATGAGATTCAATACACAACTTCTTAACAGTCTCATAGACAATCACTAGTTCATCCCTAGCATCATCTAACCACACGTTACACAGCCTCTCACTGACCGAGCCTTAAAGGCTCCTTGGCTTGACCAGAACCATCCTTAGTTCCTGAAACCACAACCATCCTTAGTTCCTGAAACCACAACCAGATAAGCATTAATCATAACCGAGAATAGAACGGATTGATTCTACAATGCTTGGCTTGGTTCCTAGAACTTAGATAAACCTCAGTCAACATAATCATAAAACGTATGAACCTACCTACCGTATCCTAAGTCATTCAACCAACCACCCCTTGACTTAGAATCAGATAGATAGTCCAGAATAGATAAACAGAAACAGATCCGGATCGTCCCCAAAGACCCATCCTTCTAACCGGATAGAATCTAGGTGCGACCGGCCAATGAAGTCTGGCTCAATGGCCCAACAGACTCCCTTGCCTGATCCGGCTTAGGCCTGGATCCAATCGGTTGAGTAAGCCTCAAGCCTAATCCGGAAGGCTTAGCAACCGGTCAGACCTTGCGACTCTACCTTGGCTTAGACAAACCGTGACCTTGTCCTAACTAGACAAGCCATAGGCTTATCCATATGGATCGGTCCTAACCTGTCCCGAAAGACACCGTTTGGAACATGCACCCTTTGGCCAATCATGCCTCTTGGTCCTCGTACCTTTTGATGTTCGTAACCTTTGGTATCTCGTACCTTTTGGTCACTGACACCCTTTGGCAACTCTCAACCTTTGGACACTCATGACTCTTGACAACTCGTGCCCTTTGGGTCATTCCCAACCGTTCGTCCTAACCGCCCAGTCTTGGTGCGATCAGACCATCCGACTAACCGACCCGTGTCTAGGCTAGCGGTTTGATTATGTTCGGCCAAAACCTAGGGACGTGTCCCTTCAACTCAACCAACACAACCTTTCGTGTTTAACCAGAGAGAAGAGAAGAGAAACGAATGGAAACAGATAAGGAGAGCCCGATGGGACTTAGGAACCGAGCAGAGCCGCGGTGCGGTCGCATGGACCGTCCGTTCGGTCTGAGGGAGCCACGGCCCATCACATACCCTGTGAACCACGTCTGGGTTCTCCATGCTCTTCTCCTTGCCTTGATCTCCCATTCTTGACCGGGGTTAGTTCTCAAACGATCAGTCGCCGGAACACAACACCACCACAATCGGCCTTTCTCTTGGTCGGAACTCTCTCTTTCTCTCTTTCTTTCTCTCTGCGTTTTTCTCTGAGTATTTTACTCTGGAATTGGATAATGAAATCGACCAGAGAGCCCCCATATTTATAGGAAACGAGGGGGTAAGTCTTGCCCCACGAACAAGCACGACTTGCTAGCGAATGGGCACCATCGCCCAAGGGTTGTCCCCTTTCGGCCACTTGCATCCCTTCGCCCAACCCACGCCCCAGGCCTCCTGGACTTAGCCCACAGCCTTGTCCAAAGACCCAACAGCCCATGGAAGAGACTGTTAAGAAGTTGTGTATTGAATCTCATGTTTCTAAGTAATACAAGTTAACACATTATTATTCCGCTGTGCAATCTGTTCCTTTGTTTATGAACCTCAAATTCGAATATGACTTAGTAAATAAAAGACTTAAAATGGATCAAACAAGCAAAGATATTAATAAGTAAGCCTGCGGACTCCATCAGGTCGAGAGGCCAGGGTTCAGGTCTTACACAACGTGCAGATATGTGTACTGACGGACAGCCACAGACGTCATGTGTGTGCTGACAGACACACACAGACACACACGAACGTCTTGTGTGTGCTGACGGACACACACGGACGTCCTGTGTGTGCTGACGGACACCCACAGACGTCCTGTGTGTACAGAACAGACAGCCCACGTGGGCCAAAATCACCCAAACAGTCCACGTGAAGGGCCAGCGTGCTGAGTCCAAGGACCAACGTGCTGAGTCCAAGGACCAACGTGCTGATATGTGTACTGATGGACAGCCACAGACGTCCTATGTGTGCTGACGGACACAGACGGACGCACACGGACACACACGTACAGCCACAGACATCCTGTGTGTGCTGGCCGACACCCACAGACGTCTTGTGTGTACTGACCAGACAGCCCACGTGGGCCAAAATCACCCGAACAGTACACGGGAAGGTTCAACGTGCGGAGTCCAAGGACCAACGTTCTGATATGTGTACTGATGGACAGCCACGGACGTCCTGTGTGTGCTGACGGACACACACGGGTACACACGGACATCCCCGGATGTCCTGTGTGTGCTGACTGACACACACGGACGTCCTGTGTGTGCTGACGGACACCCACAGACGTCCTGTGTGTACTGAACAGACAGCCCACGTGGGCCTAAATCACCCGAACAGTCCACAGGAAGGGTAAGCGTGCTGAGTCCAAGGACCAACGTGCTGATATGTGTACTGATGGACAGCCACAGACGTCATGTGTGTGCTGACGGACACACACGGACAGCCACAGACGTCCTGTGTGTGCTGGCGGACACCCACGGACGTCCTGTGTGTACTGAACAGATAGCCCACGTGGGCCAAAATCACCCAAACAGTCCACAGGAAGGGCCAGCGTGCAGAGTCAAAGGAC
Source organism: Brassica napus (assembly GCF_020379485.1). NCBI lineage: Eukaryota > Viridiplantae > Streptophyta > Magnoliopsida > Brassicales > Brassicaceae > Brassica > Brassica napus. Next base: position 39,385 of record NW_026014614.1, read on the forward strand.
CAACGTGCTGATATGTGTACTGATGGACAGCCACGAACTTCCTGTGTGTGCAGACGGACACACACGGACAGCCACGGACGTCCTGTGTATGCTGACGGACACACACGGACGTGCTGTGACTGCTGACGGACACCCATGGACATCCTGTGTCTGCTGACAGACACACACGGACACACACGGACGTCCTGTGTGTGCTGACAGACAGCCATAAACAGCCACAGACGTCCAGTGTGTGCTGGCGGACACCCACGGGCGTCCTGTGTGTACTGAACAGACAGCCCAGGTGGGACAAAATCACCCAAACACTCCACGGGAAGGGCCAGCGTGCTGAGTCCATTGACCAACGTTCTGATATGTGTACTGAGGGACAGCCACGGACGTCCCGTGTGTGATGACGGACACACATGGACAGCCACGGACGTCCTGTGTGTGACACCCCCGATCTGGTCTAAGTATAAGTTGACACGACCAGCCGTGCAACAATCAAACAAGAACATGCACAGCCGATCACTGGTAACAGAAACCAAACCGAGAAGCCACAATGTGTACATAAACGACTAACCCGAAGTTCCCGAAATAAATCCAGGTACCTTAGGCCAACCGCCTAAGTACACATATCCTATTAGGTACAACCCGAGGCTTTACAACCTTAAGAGTAATACCCAATAGTTGGTTCATCTGGACAAGGACTAATATCATTTGGAACCCGTACTTTAAAAACATTCTTTATACACTATATACTTATTCATTTAAAAGAATCTTACAAAATCTTATAGATTAACCTCGAGGTTTTCGGTCAACAAACCTTATACATAAAGTATATCAAAACGACTGCAAGGATAATAAAACTACCGCTGGCTAATGCCGTTCCTTCCCGTCCTAGAGTAAAGGTCTCCCACCTACTGGTTACCTGCATATCAAATGAGTCATGAGTAACTAGTTTACTCAGTGAGTCTAATCCCACACCCAAACACATATCAATAGTATCCCGAGCAAGCGACACCATTTGAATGCAGTGGAATTATATTCCATAATTAATATAATTATAAGGCCTCTCAATCCATCCATGTGAATCTATCTTAAACATCACCTCCACGATACCCGCCAATCACTCACTCTTAATATATATATATGCTAAACCCGGAAAACCACCAAGGCTAACCGAGCCTAACGGGGAATAAATATAACCATCATCTCCATCAGATATTCCAAGATAGAACATCCAACGCTGCATGCAGTTACACGGCCTCCAGGGTGCGACCCCATCATCGTGTCTTCATGACCTTGATCCATATCGCAGGACCAATTCACGGTAATGCGGGACTTTCGGGAGAGTGAGTATACAATAAGACTTCACATGATTCACACTTATTAATAGAATACTTATAGATTAGTACTTGAGAACAAGTACTAAGGCTCGGGATAACCTCAAAGAATTATTCTTATTAATTCTTAAGTATTTAAACTAGATAAATACTTCATATATAAATATAGATCAAGGGATAATACTTAATCAATCAACCATAATTACTCCTTAATTAATTCATGATTAATCCTCAATTAATCAATGATTATCCCTTAATTAATTCATGATTAATCCTTAATTAATCAACCATATTCAATATGCAATCATGCATACTCATTCATAATTCATTCATCATCTATCTAGACTCACCTTTAAATCCATGAGATTGGCTAAAGAAGACTAGACTCGAGCTCAAGCTAATCACACTTCACTTCTGGATCACTCTCGGTTCAAAACCATCACAAGGATCCGGCTGATCCGAATACTCTCCTTGGCCATCTGAATTCAAAACATAACAGTTGGAACATAAGGTTCACTAGTCTGGTTCAAGAAGAAACTCAACTCAGTTCATAACATTTCAGTTCAATTCTCTCATATCAGTTCGGTTCAAGACAGATTGATACCATGTTCAGCTCGGTTCAAGCTTTAACAATTTAACTCGGTTCATATCAGCTTAGTTCATGCTCAGCTAACTCCGGTTCTAATCAGTTCCCAACAGCTTAGCTCGGTTATACTCAGACGACATCAGTTCAAGACAATTTCAGACCATAGACAGCTCGGCTCAGATCAGATCAGAACATACTCAGCTCAATTCAGTTCTAAACAAGATAAAATCAGTTCGGTTTAATTCCCATAATTCTTATCAGTTCGTCTACTGGTTCTATGAGACTGATTAAATCATAAACCAACCAAGACTGAAGAGAACAAGACCTTAGACAACTGATCCTGACAGGTTAACCAACATACAACAATTGGTTCTCATCAAAACATGGCTGAATCAAGAAGCTGAAGCTTACCGGTTTTACTCAACTAATTAAACTTGACTGGTTGTCTCTCTTCAAGCTAACCACGAATTAACCTGATAAACACCACAAGAATCCATCGTTGGATTTATTCAGAATTTATCTCCAGTGTAGGCAAATCAACAAAACTTCTCACAGAAACTGATCCACAACCATCTTACCGATCAAAATCAAAGGCTGAAGAATATGGGTAATTCTAAACTCTTGGACACCAAACCTTCAGCTCTTAACCACACCAGAACACACTGGATAAAGTCACAGGATGGTGAGAAAGGTTTGTCCATGCTCAATTCTCTTCTCTGAATTTTTCAACTAGTTTTTTTCACAAATTTTTCTCTGGTTTTTCTTGCAGGTTATGAACGTCCAGAGGAGAGAAGATGGTGTTTTATAACATAAGAAGTTGCTTCAGGTGAGGGTTTACTTAAACCAAAGCAAGTTGCTGTCCTTTCCCTCCTTTGAAGAAAGATTATTTTGTTTTTATTAAACAAGCAACCAGCTTGTGACTTTCATGTGACTTTAGTGAAGCAAGCAAGCAGGTAGGTGCAGCTCATGTGACTGATTTACTGAGAAAGCAATAAGAATAGCTGGTGGAAGTATTCGACTGGTCGGAATTTAGTTAAGAAACTTAACGACAATTTCAAACAGTTTTCGACTAAAATTTCTCATCCTTCGAATCTCGTCTTGCTTTCAACTAAGCTTGCCTAGCTTAAATAAAATTCGACCAACATTATTAACACTCTACCAGAACTATCAATGAGAGGCCTTTCGACCACAAGACAGTCCCGTCGAGGTATTAATTCACCGGGTCGACTTTATTTTTAAATCTGATCGACCAACTCCAAACTGGTCGAGCGGAGTTTTTCTCGACCAAAAATTAACTGGCTCGTGAGGGTTATTACATTCTTCCCCCCTTAAAAGAATTCGTCCCCGAATTCTCAAAAAATATCTGTACAAACTTTTACTGAACACTGGAGTCTCTGCAAGAAGTTTAAGATAACCAACTCTGAAATTATCCTCATCTGCCCGTGTCAAAACAACTGATGGTTCCCCAAATACTTGAACTTTTACAAATTTTTCCTTTTCTCCAATCTTCTGATATGGTGCTCACCTATCCGCAAAGGACCTTTAGGATAGGCTAAATAGGGTTACAAGTTTTCTGGTCTCAGCAGTTCTATCATATTGGGTCTGATATAAGATTACGCAAAATTGGCTCACCAATAGCATAACTAAAAGAAGTTCTGGGCAACAGATAACCATTTCAATTCTGAACAACTCGGTACATACCAAATAACAGATTTGCGGATTTCCCCAACTTTTCTAAAACAATTCTTTCTTTTCTGAGCAAACACTTTCACGATAACCAATTCTTCATCGCACATAACTTTCATATACTGCGGTCTACATACTTCTTTTGACATCGTTGAATCTCTGAATACCATTACTTCTGAAACCTTTCTATCTGCTTTCCTCCAGTTCAATAACATGGAAATATGGAACGTCAGGTGATGTGCCATACGTGAAGGTAACATCTTCAGTCTGGTCAATGTCAACTTGATTAACCGTGCAACAATCAAACAAGAACATGCACGATCAATCACGCTAACATGATTCAGACCAAAGGTGCCACTCTCAAATACACACACACACACTTATTCCAGGAATGATTTCCCTTACAGTATTCCATACCCTTCTTATCTATCTTAGATACTCTTCAAAAACTTCTGAACGACTCAATCTCACTGAAGTTTCGCATATCCAAGTCTTGTTCTATTACTTTCTGATTTCCTTCTTCTGTCTAGTAACTGAGGAATCAACAAGTCCGCCTATACCAAACTTGATTTACCAACGAATTACTCTTGTATGATGACTTTATACTTTCTCTGTTAATACATCTTCTGATCTCTTAACAACTTGAGCATTCCCATATGCCTTATGGTTATACCTTTTTCGTTGCACTCTTCAATCTTCCTTGGAATTTACTTCACATCTGCTTAATTTTAGGTTGAATTTGGGTTCCTTCTCCCACATCTCCACTTTATGAACTTGTACATGACACAGTCCTCATACTATTCTTCAAAATTCTCTTCACCCAGTTCCTTCTATGAATTCCTTAGATTATCATCCTTCAACTGAGTTCCTCAAATACGAATGAATAAGCCATCTTGATTTTCTACTTGCAATCTTGAAGGTTATCTATTCTCTCCAGACTGATATGAGCGAGGCTCCAACACTTAGTAGAATACGACTGCAGGCCAACGGTAACTGGTCTTCTCTCAAAGACTTCCTTCCTCAACAACATCCTAATTCAGCTCGATAACTAGATAGCCAATCTCACTCTAGATAGAAACAAACCGCTCTAATGGAAGTACTAAGGAATGGGGATGGAATACAAAGGCATACCATAACTCTAAATGGCAGCCAGTACTTCCACGAATAAGAACAGTGTACTTGAATTCACTAAAGTGAATCCTTCCTAAAACAATGACACTACCCGAGAACTACATCTATGTGTTGTTCCCGCATCAAACACAATATGGGCGGAAAATTCCGTCCATAGGCAAGGTCTCATACGACACCTTGATCACTCTTCACTTATTTATTTAATCATTCATAAATTTTTAAAATGCACACAACACGCAATGGGATAAGAAGCAAACCTGTGATTGGACCTTTTCAGAGGTTTTGACGGTCCAGGCAACTATAAAGTGTAGGCTCTACCCAAATAGCCAAACACTTAGTTAGTGACTAATGGTAAGGAAAGCGAACAAGTTTAACAAGCGGTACCCTAGGTATAGGTAAAAAGATCGGGTAACTTCATGAGCCATGGTAGGATAACCTCTGTACTCATTACTGGCACCACCGAAGCGCGAATGACATAAGCGATCGAGGATTTTATATACTTGAACAATCATCACCTTACTCTCCTTGCTAGCCAAAACCAAAACAACTCAGGGTCCTCGGTCTTGATCTGATGAAACGTCCAACAAAAATTATCTCCATCGACTTTCTTGATTCATTACTTGAAACTGACCTTCTATCTGAATAGGTTGATAGTTAAATAATCTGCATGACTTGGTAAACTTCTTCAGTAAAAACGACTTCTATAGAAATCATGTGATCCTCCACCAACTCCTCATAGCTCTTAAGCTTTATAGTTTAGGTTACTCTGAGATTAATGGCTAAGTCACAATAGTACATCTTCATGATCTTTAGCTCATCCTCCAAACCATAAGGGATGAATCAGATTAACTTGACTTCGAAATCTTGGCGGAAACATCTCACTGTGCGAACTCCATATCGGTCCCATGTTTTGGGTAGAAAACACTCCATCTTGAACTCTTGAAAGAAATCCGCCTAACTTGGACTAACATTTCCCAAATGATGCTTGACGCTTAATCACCAACTTACTGTATCATTCTTGATGATGTATGGTTCCATATCCTTCTTGCAATCTTCTGAACAATGGGCCACGTTAGTTGTTCTGCTCCTAGTGTTGCATTCGAAATCTTCCTCTATACAAAATCTACATCGAATGGTTTAGTACTTGTCGGTGTTGTCCCAACTTCTTTATCTTGTTCACAAACTTCAAGATGTCTTGTTGCAAAGGAATGGTGCTGGTGCGTCCATCGTCTTGTATTACTGCTGAACTATCTCCGCCACCAACGTTAAGCTTGAAACAAGTGCTGAATCAATCAGGCTTGTTCGTCTCTGGTTCTGGTACGTTTGGGCATAAGCTGGATTGAAATGAGCAGCCGAAAGAATAAGTCATATGAAGTCGGATATTTTGAACCGGATCATCACCAACAACGTCAACTTTGACTTCAATAAAACACGGGCCGAAGATGTAATTGATGTGTCAACTCTGTCTCATATATCTTTGAATATCGGTATCCACACTAGAAATTGTAGGAACCGCAGGAAAGCATGATGATACCAACTCCGAGCATGATGGTAGCAAACCCGAGCCCGTCGTTAGCTCACCCGAGCATGATGATAATGGATTGAAGCATGACCGGATTGAACCAAAACATGACGATAACAAACCGAATCATGACGGTAGAAAGCTCAATCATGACTGTAGGAATCTCGATCTTGACAGAATCAAAATTGGTAAGTACACTCCACTCTGTCGAGCTTGTCTTGATGCATCTCGTATGAAAGATAACAGTAAGGTAACTACCCATGACTATCTATCCTAAGATGAAGGAACCAGCCAGCACATCCTAATTATCCTTGCGACTCATTTTGACTCGAAAAACGTTTGAAACAAGTCCCATTCAAGCATCGTATAACCATGCTCTGATACCACCTTTGTGACACCCCCGATCTGGTCTAAGTATAAGTTGACTCGACCAGCCGTGCAACAATCAAACAAGAACATGCACAGCCGATCACTCGTAACTGAAACCAAACCGAGAAGCCACAATGTGTACATAAACGACTAACCCGAAGTTCCCGAAATAAATCCAGGTACCTTAGGCCAACCGCCTAAGTACACATATCCTATTAGGTACAACCCGAGGCTTTACAACCTTAAGAGTAATACCCAATAGTTGGTTCGTCCGGACAAGGACTAATATCATTTGGAACCCGTACTTTAAAAACATTCTTTATACACTATATACTTATTCATTTAAAAGAATCTTACAAAATCTTATAGATTAACCTCGAGGTTTTCGGTCAACAAACCTTATACATAAAGTATATCAAAACGACTGCAAGGATAATAAAACTACCGCTGGCTAATGCCGTTCCTTCCCGTCCTAGAGTAAAGGTCTCCCACCTACTGGTTACCTGCATATCAAATGAGTCATGAGTAACTAGTTTACTCAGTGAGTCTAATCCCACACCCAAACACATATCAATAGTATCCCGAGCAAGCGACACCATTTGAATGCAGTGGAATTATATTCCATAATTAATATAATTATAAGGCCTCTCAATCCATCCATGTGAATCTATCTTAAACATCACCTCCACGATACCCGCCAATCACTCACTCTTAATATATATATATGCTAAACCCGGGAAACCACCAAGGCTAACCGAGCCTAAGGGGGAATAAATATAACCATCATCTCCATCAGATATTCCAAGATAGAACATCCAATGCTGCATGCAGTTACACGGCCTCCAGGGTGCGACCCCATCATCGTGTCTTCATGACCTTGATCCATATCGCAGGACCAATTCACGGTAATGCGGGACTTTCGGGAGAGTGAGTATACAATAAGACTTCACATGATTCACACTTATTAATAGAATACTTATAGATTAGTACTTGAGAACAAGTACTAAGGCTCGGGATAACCTCAAAGAATTATTCTTATTAATTCTTAAGTATTTAAACTAGATAAATACTTCATATATAAATATAGATCAAGGATAATACTTAATCAATCAACCATAATTACTCCTTAATTAATTCATGATTAATCCTCAATTAATCAATGATTATCCCTTAATTAATTCATGATTAATCCTTAATTAATCAACCATATTCAATATGCAATCATGCATACTCATTCATAATTCATTCATCATCTATCTAGACTCACCTTTAAATCCATGAGATTGGCTAAAGAAGACTAGACTCGAGCTCAAGCTAATCACACTTCACTTCTGGATCACTCTCGGTTCAAAACCATCACAAGGATCCGGCTGATCCGAATACTCTCCTTGGCCATCTGAATTCAAAACATAACAGTTGGAACATAAGGTTCACTAGTCTGGTTCAAGAAGAAACTCAACTCAGTTCATAACATTTCAGTTCAATTCTCTCATATCAGTTCGGTTCAAGACAGATTGATACCATGTTCAGCTCGGTTCAAGCTTTAACAATTTAACTCGGTTCATATCAGCTTAGTTCATGCTCAGCTAACTCCGGTTCTAATCAGTTCCCAACAGCTTAGCTCGGTTATACTCAGACGACATCAGTTCAAGACAATTTCAGACCATAGACAGCTCGGCTCAGATCAGATCAGAACATACTCAGCTCAATTCAGTTCTAAACAAGATAAAATCAGTTCGGTTTAATTCCCATAATTCTTATCAGTTGGTCTACTGGTTATATGAGACTGATTAAATCATAAACCAACCAAGACTGAAGAGAACAAGACCTTAGACAACTGATCCTGACAGGTTAACCAACATACAGCAATTGGTTCTCATCAAAACATGGCTGAATCAAGAAGCTGAAGCTTACCGGTTTTACTCAACTAATTAAACTTGACTGGTTGTCTCTCTTCAAGCTAACCACGAATTAACCTGATAAACACCACAAGAATCCATGGTTGGATTTATTCAGAATTTATCTCCAGTGTAGGCAAACCAACAAAACTTCTCACAGAAAATGATCCACAACCATCTTACCGATCAAAATCAAAGGCTGAAGAATATGGGTAATTCTAAACTCTTGGACACCAAACCTTCAGCTCTTAACCACACCAGAACACACTGGATAAAGTCACAGAATGGTGAGAAAGGTTTGTCCATGCTCAATTCTCTTCTCTGAATTTTTTCTGAATTTTTCAACTAGTTTTTCTCACAAATTTTTCTCTCTTCTTTCTCTCTTTCTCTCTGAATTTTTCTCTGGTTTTTCTTGCAGGTTATGAACGTCCAGAGGAGAGAAGATGGTGTTTTATAACATAAGAAGTTGCTTCAGGTGAGGGTTTACTTAAACCAAAGCAAGTTGCTGTTCTTTCCCTCCTTTGAAGAAAGATTATTTTGTTTTTATTAAACAAGCAACCAGCTTGTGACTTTCATGTGACTTTAGTGAAGCAAGCAAGCAGGTAGGTGCAGCTCATGTGACTGATTTACTGAGAAAGCAATAAGAATAGCTGGTGAAAGTATTAGACTGGTCGGAATTTAGTTAAGAAACTTAACGACAATTTCGGACAGTTTTCGACTAAAATTTCTCATCCTTCGAATCTCGTCTTGCTTTCAACTAAGCTTGCCTAGCTTAAATAAAATTCGACCAACATTATTAACACTCTACCAGAACTATCAATGAGAGGCCTTTCGACCACAAGACAGTCCCGTCGAGGTATTAATTCACCGGATCGACTTTATTTTTAAATCTGATCGACCAACTCCAAACTTGTCGAGCGGAGTTTTTCTCGACCAAAAATTAACTGGCTCGTAAGGGTTATTACACTGTGTGTGCTGGCGGAGACCCACGGACGTCCTGTGTTTACTAAACAGACAGCCCACGTGGGCCAAAATCACCCGAACAGTCCAAGGGAAGGGTAAGCGTGCTGAGTCCAAGGACCAACGTGCTGATATGTGTACTGATGGACAGCCACGGACGTCCTGTGTGTGCTGACGGACACACACGTACACACAATGACAGCCACGGACGTCCTGTGTGTGCTGGCGGACACCCACGGACATCCTGTGTGTACTGAACAGATAGCCCACGTGGGCCAAAATCACCCAAACAGTCCACGGGAAGGGCCAGCGTGCAGAGTCCAAGGACCAATGTGCTGATATGTGTACTGATGGACAGCCACGAACTTCCTGTGTGTGCTGACGGACACACACGGACAGCCACAGACGTCCTGTGTATGCTGACGGACACACAAGGACGTCCTGTGTGTGCTGACGGACACCCACGGACGTCCTGTGTGTGCTGACAGACACACACAGACACACACGGACGTCCTGTGTGTGCTGACGGACAGCCACAAACAGCCACGGACCTCCTGTGTGTGCTGGCGGACACCCACGGACGTCCTGTGTGCTGAACAGATAGCCCACGTGGGCCAAAATCACCCAAACAGTCAACGGGAAGGGCCAGCGTGCAGAGTCCAAGGACCAACGTGCTGATATGTGAACTGATGGACAGCCACGAACTTCCTGTGTGTGCTGGCGGAGACCCACAGACGTCCTGTGTGTACTGAACAGACAGCCCACGAGGGCCAAAATCAGCCGAACAGTCCAGAGGAAGGGTCATCGTGCGGAGTCAAAGGACCAAGGTGCTGATATGTGTACTGATGGACAGCAACAGACGTCATGTGTGTGTTGACGGACACACACGGACACACACGCACAGCCACGAATGTCCTGTATGTGCTGATGGACACACACGGACGTCCTGTGTGTGCTCACGGACACCAACAGACATCCTGTGTGTACTGAACAGACAGCCCACATGGGCCAAAATCACCCAAACAGTCCACGGGAAAGGCCAGCGTGCTGATATGTATACTGATGGACAGCCACGGACGTCCTATGTGTGCTGACAGACACACACGGACCCGCCACGGACGTCCTGTGTGTGCTGGTGGACACCCACGGACGTCCTGTGTGTACTGAACAGATAGCCCACGTGGGCCAAAATCACCCGAACAGTCCACTGGAAGGGTAAGGGTGCTGAGTCCAAGGACCAACGTGCTGATATGTGTACTGATGGACAGCCACGGACGTCCTGTGTGTGCTGACGGACACACACGGACACACAAGGACAGCCACGGACGTCCTGTGTGTGCTGGCGGACACCCACGAACATCCTGTGTGTACTGAACAGATAGCCCATGTGGGTCAAAATCACCCAAACAGTCCACGGGAAGGGCCAGCGTGCAGAGTCCAAGGACCAACGTGCTGATATGTGTACTGATGGACAACAACGAACGTCCTGTGTGTGCTGACGGACACACACGGACAGCCACGGACGTCCTGTGTATGCTGACGGACACACACGGACGTCCTGTGTGTGCTGACGGACGCCCACGGATGTCCAGTTTGTGCTGACAGACACACACGGACACACACGGCCGTCCTGTGTGTGCTGACGGACAGCCACAAACAGCCACGGACGTCCTGTGTGTGCTGGCGGACACCCACGGACGTCCCGTGTGTACTGAACAGACAGCCCACGTGGGATAAAATCACCCAAACAGTCCACAGGAAGGGCCAGCGTGCTGAGTCCAAGGACCAACGTGCTGATATGTGTACTGAGGGACAGCCACGGACGTCCTGTGTGTGATGACGGACACAGATGGACACACACAGACAGCCACTGACGTCCTGTGTGTGTTGGCGGACACCCACGGACGTCATGTGTGTACTGAACAGACAGCCCACGAGAGCCAAAACTACCCAAACAGTCCACAGGAAGGGTCAGCGTGCGGAGTCAAAGGACCAACGTGCTGATATGTGTACTGATGGACAGCCACAGACGTCATGTGTGTGCTGACAGACACACACGGACACACACGCACAGCCACGAATGTCCTGTGTGTGCTGATGGACACACACGGACGTCCTGTGTGTGCTCACGGACACCAACAGACATCCTGTGTGTACTGAACAGACAGCCCACATGGGCCAAAATCACCCAAACAGTCCACGGGAAAGGCCAGCGTGCTAAGTCCAAGGACCAGCGTGCTGATATGTATACTGATGGACAGCCACGGACGTCCTATGTGTGCTGACGGACACACACGGACCGCCACGGACGTCCTGTGTGTGCTGGTGGACACCCACGGACGTCCTGTGTGTACTGAACAGATAGCCCACGTGGGCCAAAATCACCCAAACAGTCCACGGGAAGGGCCAGCGTGCAGAGACCAAGGACCAACGGGATGATATGTGTACTGATGGACAGCCACAGACGTCCTGTGTGTTCTGACGGACACACACGTACATGTGATATTACGTGTATACGCACACCAAATAACCTAATGTGCACACTACCACAATCGAATGGTATGTCGATGTAGCACTTTAGGATCAAATCCACAGAGACCAACAATTACACTTTATCCTTATGGGATCAATACTTAGATAAAACAATGATGGGATTTTGAGATTAAGGTTTCGTAACAAGCAAGTAATAAGATTAATTAAAGATTTCAGATGATAAAAATACTAGCCTAGAGTAGTTTGGTCGGGTGTTAAACAAGTTTGAGCCAAACAATTATTCAAGTTCGATTAAAGGCCAGTCTAGAACTCGGATCACTCAAGTAGAACAGTCCACTGTCGTGGTACTGCTCCCTATGCTGATCGATCTTGATACCTAAACTCTCGTTTGGATCAAGATGCGACAGCAAGCAATAGAGGTCAAGTCCGATATGTTCGCAAAACACCCTAACATCTACTTTCGCTGGTTAGGGATGCAATGCTCATTCAAGTTATGTCTAGCAACCTATAACACTTTTGATGAATAGATTAAACCTAGAATCCGGCACTAAGTGGTTAACTTGATGCAAGCCTTAAGAACAACAGTGAATGAAGAAAATCGATTTATAACTTATTTATGTCAAGCTCACAGATCTAACACCCTAACACCCTAGACTAAGCAAGCTGACTACTCAGCCATAGCTACAGAGAACACAGAGATAACAGATGAAGAAAACATGCTGAATCAATTAAATAAATGAGATAGGGTTCAGGATTCTTCTCAAGAGTGTAGAGATCCTTCTCCCTTTACAATAAGCAAATCCAACAATGGAGTTTTTGGGTCTGGTTCCTCTCTGTAAACTAGCGTAGAATGATCAGGAAAAACAGAAAAAGAAGATATATCAAAGCCACAGGCGGCTGGGAGAGAAATTAGAGAGATTAGGGCAAATCCCGAAATAGGTTGTAGTTTCCTTAAAAATCTCTGCCGCTGGAACACTCACTCGGAACAGTCACTCGGGTTGCTCCGCTATCCGGAACAGTCATCAAGACTGTTCTGCGTGAAAATCACCAAATTGCATTGCTTTCTGCCTCTTTTGTTCCAGCTGGTCCATCTCTCATCCAATGCAATTCCAGACCTGTAATGACTCCAAAAGGACTAGGAAGACTCGATAAAGACTTGAAAACCAATTTAAAAGCATATATACAAGATGTATAAAGCACCATATATCAATTCCCCCAGACTTAGATCCTTGTTTGTCCTCAAACAATGTCAAGTATCAAGAACAGGGAGAAAGGTTTGAAAGTGTGGGAACTCTCCTATTCTCAGCAACCATACTTTAACCACGAATCTCTGAACCATACAAGCAGTAAAACTAGGACAACACAGCCTTACCGGAACCCCACTGACTGCTGTTCAAAAATCGGCTCCATACTCTTCATCTCAAACCTGAAAAAGGAACACTATCGAGACAGAACTCCCTACATTCATTTAAGAGTAGCGTGAGCTTCTCATCACAGGCATCATTCAGGGTAGACGGTCTAGGTGTGGAACATGCTATTTAATGGTGGAGTTAAGAGTGTTTAGGGGCTACCATTTCATTGAAGAGGATGCAGGATATCACACAAAATGGCAAGAGATGATAGATCCATTGATGTCCACAGCCTCTACTCGTTTTTGCTCTATCTGGTGTGACTGTTCTGATGACGGAACATGCAACTGATTGTTCTGCTTTCCACTTTCATCTACACACTCTTCAATACTTGGTACCAACTTCTTGCTCGACCTTTCCAGTGGCTCCATCATCTAACCACACGTTACACAGCCTCTCACTGACCGAGCCTTCACGGCTCCTTGGCTTGACCAGAACCATCCTTAGTTCCTGAAACCACAACCAGATAAGCATTAATCATAACCGAGAATAGAACGGATTGATTCCACAATGCTTGGCTTGGTTCCTAGAACTTAGATAAACCTCAGTCAACATAATCATAAAACAAGTGAAACTACCTACCGTATCCTAAGTCATTCAACCAACCACCCCTTGACTTAGAATCAGATAGATAGTCCAGAATAGATAAACAGAACACACGAACAGATCCGGATCGTCCCCAAAGACCAATCCGTCTAACCGGATAGAATCTAGGTGCGACCGGCCAATGGAGTCCGGCTCAATGGCCCAATGGACTCCCTTACCTGATCCGGCCTTAGGCCTGGATCCAATCGGCCGTGTAAGCCTCAAGCCTAATCCGGAAGGCTTAGCAACCGGTCAGACCTTGCGACTCTACCTTGGCTTAGACAAACCGTGACCTTGTCTTAACTAGACAAGCCATAGGCTGATCCATAAGGATCGGTCCTAACCTGTCCCGAAAGACACCGTTTGGAACATGCACCCTTTGGCCATTCATGCCTCTTGGACACTCATGACTCTTGACAACTCGTGCTCTTTGGGTCATTCCCAACCGTTCGTCCTAACCGCCCAGTCTTGGTGCGATCGGATCATCCGACTAACCGACCCGTGTCTAGGCTAGCGGTTTGGTTATGATCGGCCAAAGCCTAGGGACGTGTCCCTTGGACTCAACCAACACAACCTTTCGTGTTTAACCAGAGAGAAGAGAAGAGAAACGAATTGAAACAGATAAGGAGAGCCGGATGGGACTTAGGAACCAAGCAGAGCCGCGGTGCGGTCGCATGGACCGTCCGTTCGGTCTGATGGAGTTACGGCCCATCACATACCTTGAGAACCACGTCTGGGTTCTCCATGCTCTTCTCCTTGTCTTGATCTCCCTTTCTTCACCGGAGTTAGTTCTCAAACGATCAGAGTCGCCGGAACACAACACCACCACAATCGGCCTTTCTCTTGGCCGGAACTCTCTCTTTCTCTCTTTCTTTCTCTCTACGTTTTTCTCTGAGTATTTTACTCTGGAATTGGATAATGAAATCGACCAGAGAGCCCCCATATTTATAGAAAACGAGGGGGTAAGTCTTGCCCCACGAACAGGCACGACTTGCTAGCGAATGGGCACCATCGGCCTAGGGTTGTCCCCTTTCGGCCACTTGCATCCCTTCGCCCTTTCTGATTGGGTTTGGGGTCGGTCACAAGCCCAACCCACGCCCCAGGCCTCCTGGACTTAGCCCACGGCCTTGTCCAAAGACCCACCAGCCCATGGCCTCATGGCCGGACCTCACAGCCCGCCACTGACCCGGACCCGGACCATCGGCCTAAAGCCCGGACAGTCCGTCTAGCTGAGATGAGCTGACTCTCAGGTGGCTCAACTGAGTGAGCTAGTAGTCCAGCTAGTGGAGCTGATTTAGTAGGGACTGAGCTGGTGTGAACTGAACCTAGCTTCATTGAGCTGGCCGAGCTACTCGTCCACTTCGTCCAACAACCGTCTTACTCGTCCTAGCTGTCTCTTAGCTTGAATAAGGTTAAGTCTAAGTTTCCTTATGTCCTTAACCTTCTTTCTCGACCATGGAACGCTTGCCTTGATGTCCTAAGACTGGCTTGCATGTTTCCTCGAACCATGGCCATCCCGACAATCCTATTCAGGATTGGGGGCGTGACAGTCAGTGTGCTGAGTCCAAGGACCAACGTGCTGATATGTGTACTGATGGACAGCCACGGATGTCCTGTGTGTTCTGACGGACACACATGGACGTACACGGACAGCCACGGACGTCTTGTGTGTGCTGATGGACACACACAGACGTTCTGTGTGTGCTGACGGACACACACAGACACACACAGACACACACAAACATCCATGGATGTACTGTGTGTGCTAACGGACAGCCATTGACAGCCACGAACGGCCTGTGTGTGCTGGCGGACACCCACGGACGTACTGTGTGTACTGAACAGACAGCCCACGTGGACCAAAATCACCCAAACAATCCACAGGAAGGGCCAGCGTGCTGAGTCCAAGGACCAACGTGCTGATATGTGTACTGATGGACAGCCACGGACGTCCTGTGTCTGCTAAAAGACAGCCACGGATGTCATGTCCCTGATCCTGGATAGGATCGTCCGGACGGACTGCGGTGCAAGGAAACGCACCAGTCAGGTCACATGACCTAAGGACAAGCGTGTCATGGTACAAAACGTGGTTAAGGGAATCAGGAAGCTGGAACCTAACCAAAATAAGGCAGATGCAAGCTCAAAGGAGCTGGACAAGCGAGCTGGTAGCTGGACGAGATCCCGGTGAAGCTCGATGAAGTGAGTGATCAGAATGGATCATGGGAAAACTAAGTCTAGGTCTGGAAGTTGACCAAAGGACTTAGAAGGATTGAAGAAGATAAAGGAAGCAAGCTGGACACAGTGTATAACAGCTGGGCGATGCAGTAAGCAAGCTCGACCAGCTAGGTGAAGTGTAGTGCAGCTCGGTGTAACTCACTGAAGTGTAGGTCAGCTCCCTGAGCTGGATGGTCTACCTCACTCAGCTGTATCAGCTGGGGATCAGCTCAACTCAGCTGGACTGAGTGTTCGGATCTTGGGAAGTTAGGCCGGGTCTGGTCAGTGGCCGGGCCATGTGGGTGACCCGTGTGTGCCGATGGGCTGGTGGGCTCTTGGGATTGAGCCAGGGGCATGGGCAGTCCGTGTGGGATAGTTTTGGACATTTCCAGGAGTGGTTTGGCAGTTCCAGGGTGTGTGGTAACTGCCATAGGCGAAAGGGTGCAATCTGTACCATTGATTAAATCAATGGCCAGAAATGATACCGAAGGGATGCAATGGTTAAGAAGTAACCACCCATTCTCCTATATAAGGAAGGCAAGTCCGTGCCTTTGCAGGCACGCCAGGGCTTCCTTCTACACCCTGAAACACAAAGAATCCAGAGAAAAAAATACAGAGAGTTGGTCGGATTCCCAATCCAAGACCCATGGTGGTGTGAAGGCCATAAAGAGACAGTTTTGGGGCATATCAGGGGGAAGTTGAGAACGACCCTCTGAACGGTTTTGATCATTGGTAACAACACCCAAAGCGTTATCTGGAGCCTGTGAACACACCCAAATGGTGAGGAAAGGAGGGAGTTGGCCGGAATCCATTCCCAAGGGCCAATGCAGCCTTAAAGGGAGATTGGTGTGGAAAGCAGTTTCATGGGGAACTAAGAGGGAAGTGATGCACGACCTTTGGTTGGTGATTGATCATGGATGATCATGTCTAAGGCTTCCTCTGTGTCTTGGAAACACACGCAATTGGTTAGGAGAGAAGGGGGAAGGCTTGACTCCACTCTCAAAGGCATGAACAGCCTTGAAGATGTATGCAGTATAGAAACTGGTTTCATGGAAGTTCCATGGAAGGAGTGATGGGCACGAACCATGGTTAGATCTTATCAATACTGGAAGTATGTGATAAGGGTTTGATGAAGGCGTGCTAGGAGGAGCATGGACGCCCCGGATGAGGTAACAGGTGGGGACTCCAGACCATTGGACATAGTCTGGTACACTATGGGTTGATCTGGTCCTGCAGTTACACCTTACTCTGTTTTATGATTATTAATCATATTATTTGTTCTTCTTATGATTGAGATTGATGATTAGACATAGTAGCACTGAACCATGGCTTGGCCGGTTCAGAAGAACCCTCCATGGCCTTGGTTTGGCAGCTAAGTCTGGATCTCCTACTTCCTGATGGATTTATGGCGATCTGACTTTGGAATCCTCTTAGTGGTGAATTATCATGAATTATCATGGCATTTGAGGATTTTTATCTGATTGATTTCGAGATGGTCAAGGTGGCCGGTGGGGCTGTTCTAGGTCGAGATCCATAGGATCGAGATCGGTTCTTGGAATTCTGACTTGACCATTCTCTTAGTTAAGATTTATCATGAATTATCATGAATCCTAATGAGTTTTTAGGGATTGATTTAGAGATGGTCCCTTGGGCCGGTTTGGCTGATCTTGGACGAGATCTATGGGATGGAGGCCGGTCCTGGGAAATATGATTGGACCATTCTCTTAGTTATGATTTATCATGAATTTTCATGAATTTTAATTGATTTTTGGAGCAGGTTTGCTTGGGGTCGAAATTGCACCTGAGGGTATATTGGGGTCAGATCCTTGTGTTAGGATATCTGATCATATGTTGTGTGCTGGAACATATTGTCACTTATGATATTGATCATAAGGAATTGCTGGTTATCAACCTTGGTGTTGGTAAGGCAGGCCGTGTGTGATCTGATCATGGGCAAGGATGGACGACCTGATCCTTGGATGATGGATCAAGGTGTCTGATCTGATTGATCAAAGGATGCACCGGTGGAAAGAGCAACACTAATCAGGTTCAGTGGGACATGGTTCCATGACTGATTAGGAAGTATGAAGACTCATCAGTTCTGAGTCATGTGGGGTGGTTGGTTGATTGACTCAGGATCTGATGGGCATTGTTAGTCCATGAGCTGGACTTGGTATCATAAGTTGATAAGGCAAAAAGGATGTGGGACAGTGCATAAGCCGGTAAGGGCCAGATGCATGTCCTTAGCTGTTTGAAGACTTCTCAAGGTTACTTATGTCTGTGGGGATGGTTGGCTGAATGACTAAGTACCTATGGGAGTTGTTTTGTGTGTGTAAAGGAGCGGGACGCAGTATATGGCAGCTGGCCATAGATCGGTCCTAGCTCAGTTCGAGTGTGACAGCTCGATCAGCTGGTTTACGAGTTCCTTCAGCTAGAGTAGCTGGGCCAATGAGCTAACAAGCTCCGGGAATGTGGCAAAGGTATGATCTGTCAATGTTGCATAGATCTAGATAGAATGGATTAGGGGAACGGAACCTCTGATTGTATGACTTGGTCTAGGTTCAGGATCGACCTTGGAGCTAGCTGGCAGTTGTGTTTACTGACCAGTAGCTGAGGTGATCTGACCAGACAAGTGTTAGATTGGTTTAGACCAGTAGTATAAGTTGAAAGGATCTAGCTAGGGAAAGACTAAGGTAGTCTTGAGCTAGGATCTGAGTTAGCCCTCGCCAATGGGCGATATTTTAAATAAAGGGCAAAATTTTTAGAGGTTTGGTCCGGGTATGGACTGAGCGACGTGAGGCATCGACCGCGGTCTAGTCGGCCGGGATCGGGTCTTACAAGTTGGTATCAGAGCATGCTTGATCCTGTTAAGGACAGTGCTCAAAGATGTTGAGTTCCAAACCGAAATTATTTCCAAAAACTGAGATGACTTGGAACCTTAGTTGTAGTGAGCCAAGTGAGAGTTGAGGTAAGTTTGGGATTCATGCTTGTGAACGGGGAAATTCCAAGATGAGCCGGCTTAGCCAAGATACACTCTTCCACGGCAAGACCCTGAAAACATAAAGGTTAGTTTATCTAGTTATTTGGGAATAATAGACGGATTGGATGATGGACGCAATGCAAGATCTTTGTATGGACGACCTGGACAAGGGAAGTAACATGGACCAGAGAGTGGCTTAGGTTGAAAGAAACGTGCAGCACTCTCTTGGAGGTAAATGTTATTCCTTGGTGGCCGTTCAAAACAAGTGAGCATATGCAATGTTCATGTTAGTCTAAGGGAGACGCTACATGGCTAGTACATGAGTGGGCTTGTGATCAGATGGATCAGCTTGGACTCAGTGTAAGTCAAGGTAGGATTCCTTAAGATTGAGTGAATGTAATGGATCAATTCCAAGAGGAATTAGAAACACGATGTTAAGTATCTTAGTATGATGAGGATTGAAGTATACTATCAACACTTTTGTGAATGGTATGGGACATTCACAGATGTGTGATGCTTTGGAGAATGGTATGGGACATTTTCCAAATGTGTGATCAAACCAAGATCCTACTCATCTAAGTACTTAATGATCGGTGGTGTGGAAACACATTATTTGATACTGGAGCTACACATAGTGTTGTGAGTCCAGGAATGGTTGGAAAAGGTTTGTTCCAGTATGGAACATGGGATGGTCCTGAACGAGTGAGTGCGGCCGGAGGGCAAGTTATGAACTCACTCGGTCCGGTTAAGGACATCCCTGTGGTGATCTTGGATAGGCCGATGCCTATAGATCTGATTGTTGTCCCCCTCAAGCATCATGAAGTGATCTTGGGCATGGACTGGTTGGGAAAGTATCGGGCAACTCTAGATTGTCACCTGGGAAGGGTGCAACTTGAGAATGAGTTTGGACCCCCGATTAAGTACCAAGGAATAAAGCCAACCTCTTGTAGTTTGGTGGTTTCAGCAGTCCAAGTAGAACGGATGCTTGGAAATGGTTGTGAGGCCTCGTTGGCTACCATTTACACTGATGAGGTTGTAGGGGCCTGTGACCCAGAGGGTATACCGTTGGTTCGGGAATTTCAGGATGTGTTTGGGGCACTACAGGGCATTCCCCCTGATAGGGCTGACCCATTCATCATTGAATTGGAACCTGGAACGGCCCCATTATCTAAAAGTCAATATAGAATGGCACCAGCTCAGATGGCAGAGCTGAAGAAGCAACTTGAGGAGTTGCTTGAGAAGGGGTTCATACGCCCTAGTGTATCACCTTGGGGAGCACCAGTCCTATTTGTTAAGAAAAAAGGATGGTAGCTTTAGGTTGTGCATTGATTATAGGGGTTTGAACAGGGTGACTGGGAAGAACAAGTACCCTTTACCCAGGATTGATGAATTGCTGGAATCATAAACCTTATTGTCCAGGAAGGACTTAAGGGAACAGAATAATCTGTTAGGACTCATGGTAGAGTGAGCAGCCTAAAGATTGGAACATGTTCGCTAGGACTTGGCTGGTGCATCGAGTGGCTTGGTGATTGGTTGAATCTACTAAGACTTGAGTACTCAGTATGTTCCTAGGTACTGAATTTGATCTAGTCATGGAACTAAAGTGTTCTACATGGACTTGGTGTCTACTAGGAACGCAACCTGGAGAGTTGGGTCAGTGACACAAGTCATGTCTTTGTATGGGTGCTTGATGGACCACTTGATAAGATTTTGGGTTAAATATCTATCAAGTGGGGGAGACTTGTTGTGTATATGATGACCAAGACGTGGTCAGTGAGAAGGAACAAGGTGGGAGATGCAATGAATTGGTTAGAAAGCACCAATCGAGCATGCTCCATGTTCCGGGTACAAAGGAGTTCGGATGGAACCTTTGTCATGAGACAAGAGGTTAACACCACTGGATTCGAGGACGAATCCTTCGTAAGTGGGGGAGACTTGTCATGTCCCCGATCCTGGATAGGATCGTCCGGACGGACTGCGGTGCAAGGAAACACACCAGTCAGGTCACATGACCTAAGGACAAGCGTGTCATGGTCCAAAACGTGGTTAAGGGAATCAGGAAGCTGGAACCTAACCAAAATAAGGCAAATGCAAGCTCAAAGGAGCTGGACAAGCGAGCTGGTAGCTGGACGAGATCCCGGTGAAGCTCGATGAAGTGAGTGATCAGAATGGATCATGGGAAAACTAAGTCTAGGTCTGGAAGTTGACCAAAGGACTTAGAAGGAATTAAGAAGATAAAGGAAGCAAGCTGGACACAGTGTATAACAGCTGGGCGATGCAGTAAGCAAGCTCGACCAGCTAGGTGAAGTGTAGTGCAGCTCGGTGTAACTCACTGAAGTGTAGGTCAGCTCCCTGAGATGGATGGTCTAGCTAACTCAGCTGTATCACTTGGGGATCAGCTCAACTCAGCTGGACTGAGTGTTGGGTCTTGGGCAGTTAGGCCGGGTCTGGTCAGTGGCCGGGCCATATGGGTGACCCGTGTGTGCCGATGGGCTGGTGGGCTCTTGGGATTGAGCCAGGGGCATGGGCAGTCCGTGTGGGATAGTTTTGGACATTTCCAGGAGTGGTTTGGCAGTTTCAGGGCATGTGGTAACTGCCATAGGCGAAAGGGTGCAATCTGTACCATTGATTAAATCAATGGCCAGAAATGATACCGAAGGGATGCAATGGTTAAGAAGTAACCACCCCTTCTCCTATATAAGGAAGGCAAGTCCGTGCCTTTGCAGGAACGCCAGGGCTTCCTTCTACACCCTGAAACACAAAGAATCCAGAGAAAAAAATACAGAGAGTTGGTCGGATTCCCAATCCAAGACCCATGGTGGTGTGAAGGCCATAAAGAGACAGTTTTGGGGCAGATCAGGGGGAAGTTGAGAACGACCCTCTGAACGGTTTTGATCATTGTTAACAACACCCAAAGCGTTATCTGGAGCCTGTGAACACACCCAAATGGTGAGGAAAGGAGGGAGTTGGCCGGAATCCATTCCCAAGGGCCAATGCAGCCTTAAAGGGAGATTGGTGTGGAAAGCAGTTTCATGGGGAACTAAGAGGGAAGTGATGCACGACCTTTGGTTGGTGATTGATCATGGATGATCATGTTTAAGGCTTCCTCTGTGTCTTGGGAACACACGCAATTGCTTAGGAGAGAAGGGGGAAGGCTTGACTCCACTCTCAAAGGCATGAACAGCCTTGAAGATGTATGCAGTATAGAAACTGGTTTCATGGAAGTTCCATGGAAGGAGTGATGGGCACGAACCATGGTTAGATCTTATCAATACTGGAAGTATGTGATAAGGGTTTGATGAAGGCGTGCTAGGAGGAGCATGGACGCCCCGGATGAGGTAACAGGTGGGGACTGCAGACCATTGGACATAGTCTGGTACACTATGGGTTGATCTGGTCCTGCAGTTACACCTTACTCTGTTTTATGATTATTAATCATATTATTTCTTCTTCTTATGATTGAGATTGATGATTAGACATAGTAGCACTGAACCATGGCTTGGCCGGTTTAGAAGAACCCTCCATGGCCTTGGTTTGGCAGCTAAGTCCGGATCTCCTACTTCCTGATGGATTTATGGCGATCTGACTTTGGAATCCTCTTAGTGGTGAATTATCATGAATTATCATGGCATTTGGGGATTTTTATCTGATTGATTTCGAGATGGTCAAGGTGGCCGGTGGGGCTGTTCTAGGTCGAGATCCATAGGATCGAGATCGGTTCTTGGAATTCTGACTTGACCATTCTCTTAGTTAAGATTTATCATAAATTATCATGAATCCTAATGAGTTTTTAGGGATTGATTTAGAGATGGTCCCTTGGGCCGGTTTGGCTGATCTTGGCCGAGATCTATGGGATGGAGGCCGGTTCTGGGAAATCTGATTGGACCATTCTCTTAGTTATGATTTATCATGAATTTTCATGAATTTTAATTGATTTTTGGAGCAGGTTTGCTTGGGGTCGAAATTGCACCTGAGGGCATATTGGGGTCAGATCCTTGTGTTAGGATATCTGATCATATGTTGTGTGCTGGAACATATTGTCACTTATGATATTGATCATAAGGAATTGCTGGTTATCAACCTTGGTGTTGGTAAGGCAGGCCGTGTGTGATCTGATCATGGGCAAGGATGGACGACCTGATCCTTGGATGATGGATCAAGGTGTCTGATCTGATTGATCAAAGGATGCACCGGTGGTAAGAGCAACACTAATCAGGTTCAGTGGGACATGGTTCCATGACTGATTAGGAAGTATGAAGATTCATCAGTTCTGAGTCATGTGGGGTGGTTGGTTGATTGACTCAGGATCTGATGGGCATTGTTAAGTCCATGAGCTGGACTTGGTATCATAAGTTGATAAGGCAAAAAGGATGTGGGACAGTGCATAAGCCGGTAAGGGCCAGATGCATGTCCTTAGCTGTTTGAAGACTTCTCAAGGTTACTTATGTCTGTGGGGATGGTTGGCTGAATGACTAAGTACCTAAGGGAGTTGTTTTGTGTGTGTAAAGGAGCGGGATGCAGTATATGGCAGCTGGCCATAGCTCGGTCCTAGCTCAGTTCGAGTGTGACAGCTCGATCAGCTGGTTTACGAGTTCCTTCAGCTAGAGTAGCTGGGCCAATGAGCTAACAATCTCCGGGAATGTGGCAAAGGTATGATCTGTCAATGTTGCATAGAACTAGATAGAATGGCTTAGGGGAACGGAACCTCTGATTGTATGACTTGGTCTAGGTTCAGGATCGACCTTGGAGCTAGCTGGCAGTTGTGTTTACTGACCAGTAGCTGAGGTGATCTGACCAGACAAGTGTTAGATTGGTTTAGACCAATGGTTAAGTAGATACTATTCCGCTGTGCATAAGTTGAAAGGATCTAGCTAGGGAAAGACTAAGGTAGTCTTGAGCTAGGATCTGAGTTAGCCCTCGCCAATTGGCGATATTTTAAATAAAGGGCAAAATTTTTAGAGGTTCGGTCCGGGTATGGACTGAGCGACGTGAGGCATCGACTGCGGTCTAGTCGGCCGGGATCGGGTCTTACAACGGACGTCCTGTGTATGCTGCGGACACCCACGAACGTCCTCTGTGTACTGAACAAACAGCCCACGTGGGCCAAAATCACCCAAACAGTCCATGGGGAGGGTCATCGTGCTGAGTCCAAGGACCAACGTCCTGATATGTGTACTTGTGGACAGCCACGAATGTTCTGTGTGTGCTGATGGACAGCCACAGACGTCCTGTTTGTGCTGATGGACACACACAGACGTTCTGTGTGTGCTGTCGGACCCACACAGACACACACGGTCATACACGGACATCAACGGACGTCCTGTGTGTGCTGCCGGACAGCCACAGACAGCAACGGACGTCCTGTGTGTGCTGGCGGACACCTACGGACGTCCTGTGTGTACTGAACAGACAGCCCACATGGACCAAAATCACCCAAACAATCCACAGGAAGGGCCAGCATGCTGAGTCCAAGGACCAGCGTGCTGATATGTGTACAGATGGACAGGCACGGAAGTCCTGTGTCTGCTAACGGACACACACGGACACACACAGACAACCCCGGATGTCCTGTGTGTACTGACGGACAGCCACAGATAGCCACGGATGTCTTGTGTGTGCTGGAGGACACCCACGAACGTCCTATGTGTACTGAACAGACAGCCACGTGGGCCAAAATCACTCAAACAGTCCACAGGGAGGGTCAGTGTGCTGAGTCCAAGGACCAACGTGCTGATATGTGTACTGATGGACAGCCACGGATGTCCTGTGTGTTCTGACGGACACACATGGACACACACGGACAGCCACGGACGTCTTGTGTGAGCTGATGGACACACACAGACGTTCTTTGTGTGCTGACAGACACACACGGACACACACAGACACACACAAACATCCACGGACGTCCTGTGTGTGCTAACGGACAGCCACTGACAGCCACGGACGTCCTGTGTGTGCTGGCGGACACCCACGGACGTACTGTGTGTAATGAACAGACAGCCCACGTGGACCAAAATCACCCAAACAATCCACAGGAAGGGCCAGCATGCTGAGTCCATGGACCAATGTGCTGATATGTGTACTGATGGACAGCCACAGACGTCCTGTGTGTGCTGACGGACACAGACAGACCCACACAGACAGCCACACACGTCTTGTGTGTGCTGACGGACACACATGGACGTCCTGTGTGTGCTGAAGGACACGCAGAGACGTCTTGTGTGTCATGACGGACACACACGGACGTCCTGTGTGTGCTGACATACAGCCACGGACGTCATGTGTGTGCTGCGGACACCCACGAACGTCCTGTGTGTACTGAACAGGTAGCCCACGTGGGCCAAAATCACCCAAACAGTCCACGGGGAGGGTCATTGTGCTGAGTCCAAGGACCAATGTGCTGATATGTGTACTGGTGGACAGCCACACACGTCCTGTGTGTGCTGACGGACACACACGGACGTCCTGTGTGTGCTGAAGGACACCCACTGACGTCTTGTGTGTCCTGAAGGACACACACGGACACACACGCGCACACACAGACAGCCACGGACATCCTGTGTGTGCTGACAGACAGCCACGGACAGCCACAGACGTCCTGTGTGTGCTGGCGGACACCCACAGACGTCCTGTGTGTACTGAACAGACTGCCCACGTGGGCCAAAATCACCCAAACAGTCCACGGGAAGGGCCAGCGTGCTGAGTCCAAGGACCAACGTGCTGATATGTGTACTGATGGAGAGACACAAACGTCATGTGTGTGCTGACGGACACAGATGGACACACACAGACACACACGGACAGCCTCATACATCCTTTGTGTGCTGGCGGACACCCACAGACGTCCTATGTGTACTGAACAGACACCCCACGTGGCCAATATCACCCAAACAATCCACGGGAAGGGTCAGTGTGCTGAGTCCAAGGACCAACGTGCTGATATGTGTACTGATGGACAGCCACGGACGTCCTGTGTATGCTGACGGAAACACACGGACACACACAGACAGCCATAGACGTCCTGAGTGTGCTGACGGACACACACGGACGTCCTGTGTGTGCTGACACCCACGAAAGTCCTGTGTGTACTGAACAGACAGCCCACGTGGGCCAAAATCACCAAAACATTCCACGGGAAGGGCCAGCGTGCTGAGTCCGAGGACTAGCGTGCTGATATGTATACTGATAGACAGCCACGGACGTCATGTGTGTGCTGACGGACACACAAGGACACACACGGACAGCCACAGATGTCTTGTGTGTGCTAACGGACAGCCACGGACATCCTGAGTGCTGGCGGACACCCACGGAAATCCTGAGTGTACTGAACAGACCGCCCATGTGGGCCAAAATCACCCAAACAGTCCACAGGATGGGCATGCTGATATGTGTACTGATGGACAGCCACGGACGTCCTGTGTGGGCTGACAGACACACACGGACACACACGATCACACACGGACGTTCTGTGTGTGCTGATAGACACAACCGGACGTCCTGTGTGTGCTGACGGACAGCAACTGACAGCCACAGCCGTCCTGTGTGTGCTAGCGGACACCCACACACACACATGGACACCCACGGACGTCCTGTATGTGATGACAGACAGCCACAGACGTCCTGTATGAGCTGGCGGTCACCCACGCAGGTCATGTGTGTACTGAACAGACAGCCCACGTGTGCCAAAATCACCCAAACAGTCTACGGGAAGGGCCAGCGTGCTGAGTCCAAGGACCAACGTGCTGATATGTGTACTGATGGACAGCCACATTCGTCCTGTGTGTGCTGACGTACAGCCACGAACGTCATGTGTGTACTGGCGGACACCCACAAACGTCATGTGTGTACTGAACAGACTGCCCACAAGGGCCATAATCACTTAAGCAGTCCACAGGAACGGCCAGCGTGCTGAGTCCAAGGCCCAGCGGGCTGATATGTGTACTGATGGACAGCCATTGACGTCCTGTGTGTGCTGATGGACACACACGGACACACATGGACAGCCACAAACATCCTGTGTGTGCTGACAGACAGCCACGGACAGCCACAGACGTCCTGTGTGTGCTGGCGGACACCCATGGACGTCCTTTGTGTACTGAACAGACAGCCCACGTGGGCCAAAATCACCCGAACAGTCCACGGGAAGGGTCAGCGTGCTGAGTCCAAGGACCAACGTGCTGATATATGTACTGATGGACAGCCACGGACGTCCTGTGTGTACTGACGGACACACATGGACACACACGGACAGCCATGAACGTCCTGTGTGTGCTGACGGACACCCACGGACGTCATGTGTGTACTGAACAGACAGCTTACGTGGGCCAAAATCACCCAAACAGTCTACGGGAAGGGCCAGCGTGCTGAGTCCAAGGACCAACGTGCTGATATGTGTACTGATGGATAGCCATAGACGTCCTGTGTGTGCTGACGTACAGCCACGAATGTCCTGTGTGTGCTGGCGGACACCCACAAACGTCATGTGTGTACTGAACAGACTGCCCACATGGGCCATAATCACTTAAGCAGTCCACAGGAAGGGCCAGCGTGCTGAGTCCAAGGCCCAGCGTGCTGATATGTGTACTGATGGACAGCCACGGACGTCCTGTGTGTACTAAAGGACACACACGGACGCACATGGACAGCCACAAACATCCTGTGTGTGCTGACAGACAGCCACATACAGCCACAGACGTCCTGTGTGTGCTGGCGGACACCCATGGACGTCCTTTGTGTACTGAACAGACTGCCCACGTGGGCCAAAATCACCCGAACAGACCACAGGAAGGGTCAGCGTGCTGAGGCCAAGGACCAACGTGCTGATATGTGTACTGATGGACAGCCACGGACGTCCTGTGTGTGCTGACGGACACACATGGACACACACGGACAGCCATGAACGTCCTATGTGTGCTGACGGACACCCACGGACGTCCTGTGTGTACTGAACAGACAGCTTACGTGGGCCAAAATCACCCGAACAGTCCAAGGGAAGGGCCAGCGTGCTGAGTCCAAGGACCAGCGTGCTGATTTGTGTACTGATGGACAGCCATGGACGTCCTGTGTCTGCTAACGGACACACACGGACACACACAGACAGCCACAAACACCCACGAAAATCCTGTGTGTGCTGATGCACAGGCACGGACAGCCACAAACATCCTGTGTGTGCTGGCGGACACCGACGAACGTCCTGTGTGTACTGAACAGACAGCCCACGTGGGCCAAAATCACCCAAACAGTACACGGGGAGGGTCAGCGTGCTGAGTCCAAGGACCAATGTGCTGATATGTGTACTGATGGACAGCCACGGATGTCCTATGTGTTCTAACAGACACACATGGTCACACACGGACGTCCTGTGTGTGTTGGCGGACACCCACGGACGTCCTGTGTGTACTGAACAGACAGCCCACGTGGGCCAAAATTACCCAAACAGTCCACGGGAAGGGCCAGCGTGCTGAGTCAAAGGACCAACATGCTGATATCTGTACTGATGGACAGCCACGGATGTCCTGTGTGTGCTGACGAACACACAAGGACACACATGGACACACATGAACAGCCATGGACATCCTGTGTGTGCTGACGGACACCCACGGACATCCTGTGTGTGCTGACGGATAGCCACAGACAGCCACAGACGTCCTGTGTGTGCTGACCAACACCCACGGACGTCCTGTGTGTACTGAACAGACAGCCTACGTGGGCCAAAATCACACAAACAGTCCACGGGAATGGCCAGCGTGCTGAGTCCAAGGACCAGCGTGCTGATATGTGTACTGATGGACAGCCACGAACGTCTTGTGTCTGCTAACGGACACACACGGACACACACATACAGCCACAGACAGCCACGGATGTCCTGTGTGTGCTGACGGACGGCCACAGACAGCCACGGATGTCTTGTGTGTGTTGGCGGACACCCACGAACGTCCTATGTGTACTGAACAGACAGCCCACATGGGCCAAAATCACCCAAACAGTCCACAGGGAGGGTCAGTGTGCTGAGTCCAAGGACCAACGTGCTGATATGTGTACTGATGGACAGCCACAGATGTCCTGTGTGTTCTGACGGACACAGATGGACTCACACGGACAGCCACAGACGTCTTGTGTGTGCTGATGGACACACACAGACGTTCTGTGTGTGCTGCCAGACACACACGGACAGACACGGTCACACACAAACATCCACGGACGTCCTGTGTGTGCTAACGGACAGCCACTGACAGCCACGAACGTCCTGTGTGTGCTGGCGGACACCCATGGACGTACTGTGTGTAATGTACAGACAGCCCACATGGACCAAAATCACCCAAACAATCCACAGGAAGGGCCAGCGTGCTGAGTCCAAGGACCAACGTGCTGATATCTGTACTGATGGACAGCCACAGACGTCCTGTGTGTGCTGACGGACATAGACGGACACACACAGACAGCCACACACGTCTTGTGTGTGCTGACGGACACACATGGACGTCCTGTGTGTGCTGAAGGACACGCACAAACGTCTTGTGTGTCATGACGGACACACACGGGCACACACAGACAGCCACGGATGTCCTGTGTGTGCTGACGGGCAGCCACGGACAGCCACATACGTCATGTGTGTGCTGGCGGACACCCACAGACGTCCTGTGTGTACTGAACAGACTGCCCACGTGGGCCAAAATCACCCAAACAGTCCACGGGATGGGCCAGTGTGCTGAGTCCAAGGACCAAGGTGCTGATATGTGTACCGATGGACAGCAACAAACGTCCTGTGTGTGCTGACGGACACGCACAGACACACACGTACAGCCACGGATGTCCTGTGTGTACTGGAGGACACCCACGGACGTCCTGTGTGTACTGAACAGATAGCCCACGTGGGCCAAAATCACCCAAACAGTCGACGGGAAGGGTCAGCGTGCTGAGTCCAAGGACAAGCGTGCTGATATGTGTACTGATGGACACCAACGGACGTCCTGTGTGTGCTGACAGACACACACGGACACACACGGACAGCGACATACAGCCACAGACGTCCTATGTGTGCAGACGGACAGCCACAGACAGCCACGGACGTCCTGTGTGCTGGCAGACACCCACGGACGTCCTGTGTCTACTGAACAGACAGCCGACGTGGGCCAAAATCACCCAAACAGTCCATGGGAAGGGTCAGCGTGCTGAGTCCATGGACCAACATGCAGATATGTGTACTGATGGACACCCACAGACGTCCTAGGTGTGCTGACGGACACACACTGACAGCCACAAAAGTCTTGTGTGTGCTGACGGACACCCACGGACGTCCTGTTTGTGCTGACAAACACCCACAGACAGCCACGGACGTCCTGTGTGTGCTGACGGACGTCCTGTGTGTGCTGACGGACACACACGAACGTCCTGTGTGTGCTGACGGACACCCCAGACGTCCTGTGTGTACTTAACAGACAGCCCACGTGGGCCAAAATCACCCAAACAGTCCACGGGAAGGGTCAGCGTGCTGAGTCCAAGGACTAACGTGCTGATATGTGTACTGATGGACAGCCACAGACGTCCTGTGTGTGCTGACAGACACACACGGACACACACGGACACACAGGGACACACAGGGACACACAAGGACGTCTTGTGTGTGCTGACGGACACCCACAAACGTCATGTGTGTGCTGACGGACACCCACGGACGTCATGTGTGTACTGAACCGACAGCCCACGTGGGCTAAAATCACCCGAACAGTCCACGGGAAGGGCCAGCGTGCTGAGTCCAAGGACCACTGTGCTGATATGTGTACTGACGGACAGCCACGGACGTCCTGTGTGTGCTGACAGACACACACGGACAGCCATGGACGTCCTGTGTGTGGTGATGGACACACACGGACACACACGTACAGCCACGGACGTCTTGTGTGTGCTGACGGACACCCACGGACGTCCTGTGCGTACTGAACAGGCAGCCCACGTGGGCCAAAATCACCCAAACAGTCCACGGGAAGGGCCAGCGTGTTGAGTCCAAGGACCAACATGCTGATATGTGTACTGATGGACAGCCACGGACGTCCTGTGTGTGCTGACAGACACAGACGGACACACACGGACACAAACAGACAGCCACGGACGTCATCTGTGTGCTGGCGGACACCCACGGACGTCCTGTGTGTACTAGACAGACAGCCCACGTGGGCCAAAATCACCCGAACAGTCCCTAGGAAGGGTCAGCGTGCTGAGTCCAAGGACCAACATGCAGATATGTGTACTGATGGACAGCCACAAACGTCATGTGTGTGCTGACGGACACAAACGGACAGCCTCAGAAGTCTTGTGTGTGCTGACGGACACCCACAGACGTCCTGTGTGTGCTGACGGACACCCACGGACAGCCATAGACGTCCTGTGTGTGCTGACGGACACACACGGACGTCCTGTGTGTGCTGACGGTCACCCATAGACGTCCTGTGTGTACTTAACAGACAGCCCATGTGGGCCAAAATCACCCAAACAGTCCACGGGAAGGGTCAGCGTGCTGAGTCCAAGGACTAACGTGCTGATATGTGTACTGATGGACAGCAACAGACGTCTTGTGTGTGCTGACGGACACACACGGACACACACTGTAACACCCCGATCCGGCCGACTAGGCCGTGGTCGAAGCCTTACGTCGCTCGGTCCACTTCCTGGCCGAACCTCTTAATTTTTCCCTTTATTGATAATATCACCCAAAGGCGAGGGCTAACTTAAACCTTAGCTAAAGACTTCCCTAGTCATTAATAGCATAGATCCTTTCAACAGATACGCAGCAGATTATTCTCTAATTAACCATTGGTCTAAAACCAATCTAACACTTGTCTGGTCGAATCACCTTAGCCTTGGCCAGTTTACTCAACTACCAATTAGCTTAAAGCTTAATCCTAAACCCAAACCAAGCCATACGATTCTGAGGTTCCATTCCCCTAAACCATTCTATCAAGATCTACATAAGTAAATGCTAGATCATACCTTTCCCACATCTATGGAGCTTATTAGCTCATCGATCCTCCATTGACTTGAATTGCTCTTGCTTAACAGCTGGACCACGATCACTCAATGATCTTACTTAAGGTCCTTATCTTGACTCCTGCATCAAACAACTCCCCTAGGTACTTAGTCATTCAACCAACCATCCCCACAGACATAAGTAACCTTTGAGAAGTCTTCGAAAGGATAAGGATATGTATTTGGCCTATCTCGGCTCAACCACAATCCGAAATCCTTTTGCCTTATAGGCAATAGTACCAAGTCCATCTTCTGGACTGACATAGCACATGAGATCCTAAGTCAATCAACCAACCATCCTCACATGACTTGGAACTGATGAGTCATCATCTGGCCTGACCGGCCTTGGGACTTAACCCAGACAACATATATGACTTGTTCATACCAACCGATGCATTCATTAATCAGGTTAGTACCGACACCTTGAACCATCATTCAGAGGTCAGGTCGTCCATACTCAACCATGATCAGATCTTACACGGCCTTCCTTGAACAATCACACTTAGGCTCAGTATCTATGGTCTACGACACATAGTACTAGCCACACACTTCGTCATGACACTTAGCCAATCTCGAAGCTATCAACACCAAGGTTGATATCTAGAAGCATCAACCAATACTCTTACTCCTGCAACGTGAATATCCATACTAGTGTTTGGCCATCGAACCATCGTCATGAAACATGATCCGACCACTAGACTTGATAAGCCATCGTCCACTTAGCATGTACTGATATAACCGGCCTTCCATTGCCATCATGTGGGTCTACGCCCTACATAAGGCATATGGCGCCTATCCTACTCACCAACTCAAAGTTGATTGTAAGATATCCCACTTAGCCTTTTCGGCTAGAACCATCCAACCATAGCTGGATCGTCCATAGTCTCGTCTAACCGTTTGGTTAAGATCTAGGTGCGATCATGCGCGCGCCTAACTCGTCGGTTATGGACCGCGACCTCATTACTCAACCAGAACCACGGTTATAACCAATCCCAACACATCAACAAGGCCACGCCAATGTACAGGAGGAGTAGAAGAAGAAATAGATGAAAAGAATAAGAAGAATAGGACACAATCCAAACGCCCATGGCTAGACTGGTTCAGACTGTCCGATGGTCTTAGCCGATGAGTCGGTGGTTACCCCACTGACCCTATCTGACTAAAACACGGGGTTGGAGTCCTTCTCCAGACCTTTCTCTATGCCTTGGGTATCCATAACCACACGGCCTCCTCTCTTCTAAACCGTTCTCCTTGCCGGAGATACTAAATTACCACAACCGAGCCTTTTCCGTCTTGGATCCTCGG
This sequence comes from Brassica napus, assembly GCF_020379485.1. Taxonomy (NCBI): domain Eukaryota; kingdom Viridiplantae; phylum Streptophyta; class Magnoliopsida; order Brassicales; family Brassicaceae; genus Brassica; species Brassica napus. The sequence goes on from NW_026014614.1 coordinate 72,871, forward strand.
TTCTCATTGGGGGATCCCTTTGTTTAGGACGTGTGTCCTTTGTCTCAGACAGAATGAGACTGAATAATACTGAATGCCTTGATCTCTGGTCGTGCATCCTATATATAGGCAACCAAAGGTCATGTGTGAAGGGACACATCCCTTCGAAGCATCCTTTTGGGACAGATCTTGGGCATCGATTACAATCAACGGTCCAGATCGTACCTGTTCGGAAATGGAAGGTTCCAGACCTTATAGGCACGTACAACCCAAGCGCAGACTTGATACCCAAGCCCACGGCCTGTCCACAAGAGCCCAACGACTCATGGACCACATGGCCGGACCTCATGGCCCGCCACTGACCCAGACCCAGACCATCGGCCCGAAACCCAAACAGTCCGTCGAGCTGAGATGAGCTGACTCCCAGCTGCCTCAACTGAGTGAGCTAGTAGTCCAGCTGGTTGAGCTGACTTAACTTGGAACGAGCTAGGCTGAGCTTGACCGAGCTATGTCTAGCTGATCGAGCTTCGCGTAAGCATCGCCCAGCTTATGTACAGCTTGTTCTAGCTGACTTCTTTCTCTTATAAGGTTAAGTCTCAGCATCCTGACGTCCTTAACCTTCTATCTTGGCCATGGAACGCTTGCCTTAAGGTCCTAAGACCGGCTGGTTCGTTTCCTCGAACCATGGCCGTCCCGACGGTCCTTATCCAGGATCGCGGGTGTTACAAGTCTCCCCCACTTGAAATGGATTCGTCCTCGAATCCGGTGGTGATTATATCTTGTCCCAAGACAAAATATTCCAACCGACTTATTCTAGTCTTGATCAGGGAATAGAACAAGTTTGATTCAGATCCACCAATTGACCACTTCGATGATCAAGTTCCTTTGACCATCTTTGTACAGGTCTCCCCCACTTAATAAGTATTGAACCACAAAAATCCTATCAAGTGGTCCTTTCTGGTTTCGCTGATGGCACCCTTACTTGTCTAATTCGACCACAGTCAAGAGTCCATCAAGCATCCATTCAAGTGATACTTGTAAATCCATCCAAAGACATTCTTTGTGTCACTGACCGAACTCTCCAGGTTGCGGTCCTTGTATCCAACAAGTCTGTGTCTTTCTTTTGAATATCGTCTTCTTTAGACTTTATTCTTTCGCTGATCGTAGTCCATGACTATATCATAACCAGTCCGTAGGAACATGCTGCATACTCGAGCCTTAGTAGATTTGGCCAATCCCCACACCACTCGATGTACGAGTCAAGTCCTCACGAACTTGTTCCAATCTTTAGGCTTCTCGTCCTACAACGAGTCCTAACAGATTGTTATGGTTCTTTTGTCCTTCATGGACAATAAGGTTCATGACCTCAGCCACAACGTACTGGATCATCCCTTTAACCAGCCACAACCTTTTCAGGCTTGGCCACATTGCGATCTTAGTCCCTCCAGACTAAAAACCCCTCAGACTTGACTTATGTCCTTTACTGGACTTTGTCATAATTCGATCCTGGTCCATTTATGGACGTGATCGTATTCCGGTCCTGGTCCACTCAGGGACTCGACCGTTTCACCCTGACCATAGGTCCATCTCCGAATAGGTCGTGGCCTGATCCTCATCCATTACTGGACTTGATCATTCTCAACCGTAGGTCAAACTCCGACTTGGTTGTACTACGACCATGGTCCTCTCTCGGACATGTTCAACTTTGGCTCTGCCATCTCGGCCGGAGCCAAAGAAATGGACTCTAGGACAGCGGAACTGTCCCTGGTTCCAGTTCAATCAGAAAGGGATCGGACCTATCAGGGGGGACACCTTGTAGCGCCTGAAACACATCCTGGAACTCGGACACCAACGAGTCCTCGCGTGGGTCTAGCAGAAAACCAGAACTGTCAGGCTCTGTAGTTGTAATTGTAGCCAAGAATGACTGACAACCCTGTTCCAGCATCCGAATCGCTCGAACTGCTGAAACCACTACTTTCTCTTGAGCCTGACACAGACCTTGGTACTCTACCGGGTGAAGTCCATTCTCCAATTGCACACGACCCGTATGGCAATCGAGAGTGGCTCGGTACTTTCCCAATCAGTCCATGCCTAAGATCACTATTGATTCTTTAGGTGGACACCGACCAGATTCACAGGGAAGACCTTTCCCTGGATCTGTACTGGGATATTCGACATGAGACCTAGTGAGTTCATGGCTTGCCCACTGGCTGCCCTCACTATCCCAAAATTATCACCTGCATCCAGACAGAACAAACCCTTTCCGACCAGTCCCGGACTCACAAAACCTATGTGTAGCCCTGCGTCGGAAAGTACGTGGGTTTGTACCCCACCGACCGTGAGGGTTCCTATCAGAGACCCCCATCAGAATCCCCTAGACCACATTCTAGGTTCCATACCAAGCATTACTACTTGAATGTAAAAAGATAAATTTAGAGATTGCCAAAGATCGAATCAAAAGATCCGGAAGCTCCGTCGTCTCGTGACAGTTCATACACCCTCGGTGTTGTGGTTGGTTTGCCTTGGGACGCCTTGCCTGTGTCTCCACGGCCCTTCCCCTGACTTCCTTGCAGCTTGGGACACTCCGATTTGAAATGTCCTTGCTGGCCACAATGGAAACAAGTCATCTGGCCGCTTCTACCAGACGGGTTCGGTCGAGGACAGTTCTGAACCCCATGGTCCATGCTGCCACAACAAACACAAGCCCCCTTGGCCTTCCAGCACTCACCAGGATGGCTCCGTCAATATTTGGAACACGCAGGTCGGCCACCAGAGGTCTTGCCTCCGTCCACCCGGTCCCATTTTCTCTTTTTATCATTAGTTTTGCCCGATGGGCCAGACTGTGGCTTAGCCTTAAGCTTAGCTTCTTCAGCCAAGTTAGACTCCAACAAAGCCACCCGTTCCACTTGCAGTGGGTACCTAGATGAGTAGGATTTCGGTTTGATCACACATTTGGAAAACGTCCCATACCATTCTCCAAAGCGTCTTACTATTGCGAATACTCACACCATTCACAACAGCAACTATAATATACCTCAATCCCCATCATACTAAGATATTTAACATCATGTTCTTCCAATGATTGGAACGAACACCCGGAGTTTCCTCATTCTTTCTTTGGACGGATTCAGATTGGAATTGATTCATTCCATCTGACTCGATCAATGGAAACCTACCTTAACTTATACCGAGTCCTAACTGATCCATCTGATCAGAAGTCCACTCGTGTACTGGTCATGTAGTGTATCCCTGAGTCAGATTTTAATATTGCATATGCTTTACTTATTATGAATGACCATCAAGGGATAACACTTAATTTCAGTAGAATGCTGCACGTTTATTTCAACCTAAGCCACTCTCTGGTCCATGTTACTTCCCTTGTTTAGGTCATCCATAAACAAGTCTTGCATTGCTTCCATCCCTTCCAACCCGTCTATTACTTCTAAATAATAGATCAGCCAACCTTTCTGTTTTTAGGTTCTTGCCCTTGGAAAATGTATCTTGGCTAAGCCGGTTCATCTTAGAATTCTCACATTCACAAGCATAATACCCTAGCTTACCTCAACTCTTTCTTGGCTCACCCCAACTAAGGTTTCATAGTCATCATAGATTTGGAAATAATTTCAGTATGGAACGCATAATCATAGAGCGTTGTCCTAAACATGATCAACCTGGCTCTGATACCAACTTGTAACACCCCGATTCGGCCGACTAGGCCGTGGTCGAAGCCTTACGTCGCTCGGTCCACTTCCTGGCCGAACCTCTTAATTTTTGCCCTTTATTTATAATATCGCCTAAAGGAAAGGGCTAACTTAAACCTTAGCTAAAGACTTCCCTAGTCATTAATAGCATAGATCCTTTCAACAGATACGCAGCCGATTATTCTCTAATTAACCATTGGTCTAAAACCAATCTAACACTTGTCTGGTCGAATCACCTTAGCCTTGGCCAGTGTACTCAACTACCAATTAGCTTAAAGGTCAATCCTAAACCCAAACCAAGCCATACGATTCTGAGGTTCCATTCCCCTAAACCATTCTATCTAGATCTACATAAGTAAATGCTAGATCATACCTTTGCCACATCTATGGAGCTTATTAGCTCATCGGTCCTCCATTGACTTGAATTGCTCTTGCTTAACAGCTGGACCACGATCACTCAATTATCTTACTTAAGGTCCTTATCTTGACACCAGCATCAAACAACTCCCCTAGGTACTTAGTCATTCAACCAACCATCCCCACAGACATAAGTAACCTTTGAGAAGTCTTCGAAAGGATAAGGATATGTATTTGGCCTATCTCGGCTCAAGCACAATCCGAAATCCTTTTGCCTTATAGGCAATAGTACCAAGTCCATCTTCTGGATTGACAAAGCTCATGAGATCCTAAGTCAATCAACCAACCATCCTCACATGACTTGGAACTGATGAGTCATCATCTGGCCTGACCGGCCTTGGGACTTAACCCAGACAACATATATGACTTGTTCATACCAACCGATGCATTCATTAATCAGGTTAGTACCGACACCTTGAACCATCATTCAGAGGTCAGGTCGTCCATACTCAACCATGATCAGATCTTACACGGCCTTCCTTGAACAATCACACTTAGGCTCAGTATTTATGGTCTACGACACATAGTACTAGCCACACACTTCGTCATGACACTTAGCCAATCTCGAAGCTATCAACACCAAGGTTGATATCTAGAAGCATCAAATCAATACTCTTACTCCAGAAACGTGAATATCCATACTAGTGTTTGGCCATCAAACCATCGTCATGAAACATGATCCGACCACTAGACTTGATAAGCCATCGCCCACTTAGCATGTACTGATATAACCGGCCTTCCATTGCCATCATGTGGGTCTACGCCCTACATAAGGCATATGGCGCCTATCCTACTCACCAACCCAAAGTTGATTGTAAGATATCCCACTTAGCCTTTGCGGCTAGAACCATCCAACCATAGCTGGATCGTCCATAGTCTCGTCTAACCGTTTGGTTAAGATCTAGGTGCGATCGGCCAGTTACAAGTCCGGCCCAAAGGCTCACGGACGTTCTTACCTGATCCGACCCAAAGCCTGGATCCATACCACATAGTAAGGCCCAAGACCAAAACGGATTGCCTTGCAACCAATCAGACCTTGCGACACAACACTCCGGTTAAACTAACCGTCTGTCCGTTCGACTATGCAGCCGCGGACTGTCCACTTGGTTCGGCCTAAGCCTTGAACCAATGGTACCGTTTGGAACTCACACCTTTTGGGAACTAGTACCCTTTGGACACACGTGCCTCTTGGTAACTCATGACCCTTGGCAACTCGCACCCATTCAGATGTTCCAACCATTCGACCTAACCGTCCGTAGGGATTGTCTGGTCCGTGCGTGTGTCCGGCCTATGGCCAAAGGACCACGCCTTAACCTACACAAGTCATGAACCATTGTGACTGTTCAGGGTAGGGTTGCAGCCGTTCAGAACAGAACAGAACCGCCCCTATCCAATCGGATCACCTGAGCCCAGTCAGATCATGTGCGCGCCTAACTCGTCGGTTATGGACCGCGACCGCATTACTCAACAAGAACCACGGTTATAACTAATCCCAACACATCAACAAGGCCACGCCAATGTACAGGAGGAGTAGAAGAAGAAATAGATGAAAAGAATAAGAAGAATAGGACACAATCCAAACGCCCATGGCTAGACCGGTTCAGGCTGTCCGATGGTCTTAGCCGATGAGTCGGTGGTGACCCCACTGACCCTATCTGACTGAACCACGGGGTTGGAGTCCTTCTCCAGACATTTCTCTATGCCTTTGGTATCCATAACCACACGACCTCCTCTCTCCTAAACCGTTCTCCTTGCCGGACATACAAAACCACCACAACCGAGCCTTTTCCGGCTTGGATCCTCGGTTCTCATTGGGGGATCCCTTTGTTTAGGACGTGTGTCCTTTGTCTCAGACAGAATGAGACTGAATAATACTGAATGCCTTGATCTCTTGTCGTGCATCCTATATATAGGCAACCAAAGGTCATGTGTGAAGGAACACATCCCTTCGAAGCATCCTTTTGGGACAGATCTTGGGCATCGATTACAATCAACGGTCCAGATCGTACCTGTTCGGAAATGGAAGGTTCCAGACCTTATAGGCACGTACAACCCAAGCCCAGACTTGATACCTAAGCCCACGGCCTGTCCACAAGAGCCCAACGACTCATGGACCACATGGCCGGACCTCATGGCCCGCCACTGACCCAGACCCGGACTATCGGCCCAAAACCCGAACAGTCCGTCGAGCTGAGATGAGCTTACTCCCAGCTGCCTCAGCTGAGTGAGCTAGTCGTCCAGCTGGTTGAGCTGACTTAACTTGGAACGAGCTAGGCTGAGCTTGACCGAGCTATGTCTAGCTGATCAAGCTTCCCGTAAGCATCGCCCAGCTTATGTATAGCTTGTTGTAGCTGACTTCTTTCTCTTATAAGGTTAAGTCTCAGCATCCTGACGTCCTTAACCTTCTATCTTGGCCATGGAACGCTTGCCTTAAGGTCCTAAGACCGGCTGGTTCTTTCCTCGAACCATGGCTGTTCCGACGGTCCTTATCCAGGATCGCGGATGTTACACACACGGACAGCAAAGGACATCTTGTGTGTGCTGACGGACACCCACGGACGTCCTGTGTGTACTGAACAGACAGCCCACGTGGGCCAAAATCACCCGAACAGTCCACGGGAAGGGCCAGCGTGCTGAGTCGAAGGACCAGCGTGCTGATGGACAACCACGGACGTCCTGTGTGTGCTAACAGACACACACGGACACACACTGACAGCGACAAACAGCCACGGACGTCGTATGTGTGCTGACGGACAGCCACAGACAGCCACGAACATCCTGTGTGTGCTGGCGGACACCCATGGACATGTTGTGTGTACTGAACAGACAGCCGACGCTGGCCAAAATCACCCAAACAGTCCACGGAAAGGGCCAGCGTATTGAGTCGATGGACAAACGTGCTGATATGTATACTGATGGACAGCCACAGACGTCCTGTGTGTCCTGACAGACACACACGGATACAAACAGACAGCCACGGACGTCCTGTGTGTGCTGGCGGACACCCACAGACGTCATGTGTGTACTGAACAGACAGCCCACGTGGGCTAAAATCACCCGAACAGTCCACAGGAAGGGTCAGCGTGCTGAGTCCAAGGACCAACATGCAGATATGTGTACTGATGGACAGCCACAGACGTCCTGTGTGTGCTGACGGACACACACGAACAGCCACAGAAGTCTTGTGTGTGCTGACGGACACCCACGGACGTCCTGTGTGTTCTGACGGACACCCACGGACAGCCACGGACATCCTGTGTGTGCTGACGGACACACACGGACGTCCTGTGTGTGCTGACGGACACACACAAACGTCCTGTGTGTACTTAACAGACAGGCCACATGGGCCAAAATCACCCAAACACTCCACGGGAAGGGTCAGCGTGCGGAGTCCAAGGACTAACGTGCTGATATGTGTTCTGATGGACAGCCACAGACGTCCTGTGTGTGCTGACGGACACAGACAGACACGCACAGACACACATGTACAGCCACAGACGTCCTGTGTGTGCTGGCGGACACCAACGGACGTCCTGTGTGTACTGAACAGACGGCCCAAGTGGGCCAAAATCACCCAAACAGTCCACGGGAAGGGTCAGCGTGCTGAGTCCAAGGACCAACGTGCTGATATGTGTACTGATGGACAGCCAAGGACGTCCTGTGTTTGCTGACAGACACACACGGACACACACGGACACAAACAGACAGCCACAGACGTCTTGTGTGTGCTGGCGGACACCCACAGACGTCCTGTGTGTACTGAACAGACAGCCCACGCGGGCTAAAATCACCCGAACAATCCACAGGAAGAGTCAGCATGCTGAGTCCCAGGACCAACATGCAGATATGTGTACTAATGGACAGCCACAGACGTCCTGTGTGTGCTGACGGACACACACGGACAGCCACATAAGTCTTGTGTGTGCTGACGGACACCCACGGATGTCCTGTGTGTGCTGACGGACACCCACAGACAGCCACGGACGTCCTGTGTGTGCTGACGGACACACACGGACGTCCTGTGTGTGCTGACGGACACCCACAGACGTCCTGTGTGTACTTAACAGACAGGCCACATGGGCCAAAATCACCCAAACAGTCCACGGGAAGGTTCAGCGTGCTGAGTCCAAGGACTAATGTGCTGATATGTGTACTGATGGACAGCCACAGACGTCCTGTGTGTGCTGACGGACACACATGGACACACACGGTCACAAAAGGACAGCCAAGGATGTCTTGTGTGTGCTGATGGACACCCACGGACGTCATGTGTGTGCTGACGGACACCCACGGATGTCCTGTGTGTACTGAGCAGACAGCCCACGTGGGCCAAAATCACCCGAACAGTCCACGGGAAGGGCCAGCATGCTGAGTCCAAGGACCAGCGTGCTGATATGTGCACTGATGGACAGCCACGGACGTCCTGTGTATGCTGACGGACACACACGGATACACACAGACAGTCACAGCCACCCAGGGACGTCCTGTGTGTACTGAACAGACTGCCCACATGGTCCAAAATCACCCAAACAGTCCACGAGAAGGGCAAGCGTGCTGAGTCCAAGGACCAACGTGCTGATATGTGTACTGATGGACAGCCACGGATGTCCTGTGTGTGCTGACGGACACAGACGGACACGCACTGTCACGCCCCCAATCCTGAATAGGATTGTCGGCCAGCTCAATGAAGCTAGGTTCAGTTCACTCCAGCTCAGTCCCTACTAAGTCAGCTCCACTAGCTGGACTACTAGCTCATCTCAGCTAGACGGACTGTCCGGGCTTTAGGCCGATGGTCCGGGTCCGGGTCAGTGGCAGGCTGTGAAGTCCGGCCATGAGGCCATGGGCTGTTGGGTCTTTGGACAAGGCCGTGGTCTATGCCCAGGAGGCTTGGGGCCTGGGTTGGGCTTGTGGCCGACCCCAAACCCAAACAGAAAAGGCGAAGGGATGCAAGTGGCCGAAAGGGGACAACCCTTGGCCGATGGTGCCCATTCTCTAGCAAGTCATGCCTGTTCGTGGGGCAAGACTTACCCCCTCGTTTTCTATAAATATGGGGGCTCTCTGGTCGATTTCATTATCCAATTCCAGAGTAAAATTCTCAGAGAAAAACGTAGAGAGAAAAAAAGAGAGAAAGAGAGAGTTCCGGCCAAGAGAAAGGCCGATTGTGGTGGTGTTGTGTTCCGGGGACTCTGATCGTTTGAGAACTAACTCCGGTCAAGAATGGGAGATCAAGACAAGGAGAAGAGCATGGAGAACCCAGACGTGGTTCACTAGGTATGTGATGGGCCGTGGCTCCATCAGACCGAACGGATGGTCCATGCGACCGCACCGCAGCTCTGCTCAGTTCCTAAGTCCCATCCGGCTCTCCTTATCTGTTTCAATTCGTTTCTCTTCTCTTCTCTCTGGTTAAACACGAAAGGCTGTGTTGGTTGAGTCCAAGGGACACGTCCCTAGGCTTTGGCCGAACATAACCAAACCGCTAGCCTAGACACGGGTCGGTTAGTGGGATGATCCGATCGCACCAAGACTGGGCGGTTAGGACGAACGGTTGGGAATGACCCAAAAGGCACGAGTTGTCAAGAGTCATGAGTGTCCAAGAGGCACGAATGGCGAAAGGGTACATGTTCCAAACGGTGTCTTTCGGGACAGGTTAGGACCGATCCTTATGGATCAGCCTATGGCTTGTCTAGTCAAGACAAGGTCACGGTTTGTCTAAGCCAAGGTAGAGTCGCAAGGTCTGACCGGTTGCTAAGCCTTCCGGATTAGGCTTGAGGCTTACTCGGCCGATTGGATCCAGGCCTAAGGCCGGATCAGGTAAGGAAGTCTGTTGGGCCATTCAGCCGGACTTCATTGGCCGGTCGCACCTAGATTCTATCCGGTTAGACGATTGGTCTTTGGGGACGATCCGGATCTGTTCGTGTGTTTTTTTATCTATTCTGGACTATCTATCTGATTCTAAGTCAAGGGGTGGTTGGTTGAATGACTTAGGATACGGTAGGTAGGTTCATACTGTTTATGATTGTGTTGACTGAGGTTTATCTAAGTTCTAGGAACCAAGCCAAGCATTGTAGAATCAATCCGTTCTATTCTCGGTTATGATTAATGCTTATCTGGTTTTGGTTTCAGGAACTAAGGATGGTTCTGGTCAAGCCAAGGAGCCGTGAAGGCTCGGTTAGTGAGAGGCTGTGTAACGTGTGGTTATATGATGCTAGGGATGAACTAGTGATTGTCTATGAGACTGTTAAAAAGTTGTGTATTGAATCTCATGTTTCTAAGTAATACAAAGTTTATACATTGTTATTCCGCTGTGCAATCTATTCCTTTGTTTATGAACCTCATATTCGAATATGACTTAGTAAAGAAAAGACTTAGAATGAATCATACAAGCAAATAAATTAATAAGTAAGCATTCGTATCCAGTTGGATCGAGAGACCAGGAACGGGTCTTACACGCACAGACACACACATACAGCCACAGACGTCCTGTGTGTGCTGGCGGACACCAACGGACGTCCTGTGTGTACTGAACAGACAGCCCAAGTGGGCCAAAATCATCCGAACAGTCCACTGGAAGGGTCAGCGTGCTGAGTCCAAGGACCAACGTGCTGATATGTGTACTGACGGACAGCCACAGACGTCCTGTGTGTGTTGACGGACACACACGGACAGCCTTGGACATCATGTGTGTGCTGACGGACACACACGTACAGCCACGGACGTCTTGTGTGTGCTGACGGACACCCACGGACGTTCTGTGTGTACTGAACTGACAGCCGACGTGGGCCAAAATCACCCAAACAGTCCACGGCAAGGGCCAGCGTGTTGAGTCCAAGTACCAACATGCTGATATGTGTACTGATGGACAGCCACGAACGTCCTGTGTGTGCTGACGGACACAGACGGACACACACGGACACAAACAGACAGCCACTGACGTCCTGTGTGTGCTGGCCGACACCCACGGACGTCATGCGTGTACTGAACAGACAGCCCACGTGGGCCAAAATCACCCGAACAGTCCACAGGAAGGGTCAGCGTGCTGAGTCCAAGGACCAACATGCAGATATGTGTACTGATGGACAGCCACAGAAGTCTTGTGTGTGCTGACGGACACCCACGGACGTCCTGTGTGTGCTGACGGACACCCACTGACAGCCACGGACGTCCTGTGTGTGCTGACGGACACACACGGACGTCCTATGTGTGCTGACGGTCACCCACATATGTCCTGTGTGTACTTAACAGACAGCCCACGTGGGCCAAAATCACCCAAACAGTCCACGGGAAGGGTCACCGTGCTGAGTCCAAGGACTAACGTGCTGATATGTGTACTGATGGACAGCCACAGACGTCTTGTGTGTTCTGACAAACACACACGGACACACACGGACAGCCAAGGAAGTCTTGTGTGTGCTGACGGACACCCACAAACGTCATGTGTGTTCTGACGGACACCCACGGACGTCCTGTGTGTACTGAGCAGACAGCCCACATGGGCCAAAATCACCCGAACAGTCCACAGAAAGGGCCAGCGTGCTGAGTCCAAGGACCAGCGTGCTGATATGTGCACTGATGGACAGCCACGGACGTCCAGTGTATGCTGACGGACACACACGGACACACACAGACAGCCACAGACGTCATGTGTGTACTGAACAGATTGCCCACGTGGGCCAAAATCACCCAAACAGTCCACGGGAAGGGCCAGCTTGCTGAGTCCAAGGACCAACGTGCTGATATGTGTACTGATGGACAGCCACGGACGTCCTGTGTGTGCTGACGGACACAGACGGACACGCACAGACACACACGTACAGCCACGGACGTCATGTGTGTGCTGGCGGACACCAACGGACGTCCTGTGTGTACTGAACAGACAGCCCACGTGGGCCAAAATCACCCGAACAGTCCACGGGAAGGGTCAGCATGCTGAGTCCAAGGACCAACGTGCTGATATGTGTACTGACGGACAGCCACAGACGTCCTATGTGTGCTGACGGACACACACGGACAGCCATGGACGTCCTGTGTGTGCT
>NW_026014614.1:90000-120000 GCF_020379485.1 Brassica napus
CCTCATATGGCTAAAGCCATACTCACCATGAACCGGATCGTGCGCTTATGGCTTTGATCCTGGATTATGCCCTTCCGGCTTGGATCCTCGTTTCTCATTGGGGGATCCCTTTGTTTAGGACGTATGTCTTTTGTCTCAGACAGTATGAGACTGAATGAGAATGAATTCATAATCCCTGGACGTCCTCCCCTTTATATATAGAACCAAAGTTCATGTGCAAAGAGTCACATCCCTTCGAAGCATCCTTTTGGGACAGATCTTGGCCATCGATTACAATCAATGGTCCAGATCGTACCTGTTCAGAAATAGAAGGTTTCAGACCTTATAGGCACGTCCAACCCAAGACAAGACCTGGTACCCAAGCCCACGGCCTGCCCACAAGAGCCCAACGACTCATGGACTACATGGCCGGACCTCATGGTCCGCCACTGACCCGGACCAGGACCATCGGCCCAAGACTCGAACAGTCTGTCGAGCTGAGATGAGCTGACTCCCAGCTGCCTCAGCTGAGTGAGATAGTATGAGCGGACTCCCAGCTGCCTCAGCTGAGTGAGATAGTAGTCCAGCTAGTTGAGCTGATTTAACTTGGAACGAGCTAGGCTGAGCTTGACCGAGCTACGTCTAGCTGATCGAGCTTCTCGTAAGCATCGCCCAGCTTCTGTACAGCTTATCCTAGCTTACTTCTTTCTCTTATAAGGTTAAGTCTCAGCATCCTCACGTCCTTTCTATCTTGGCCATGGAACGCTAGCCTTAAGGTCTTAAGACCGGCTGGTATGATTCCCTCGAACCATGGCCGTCCCGACAATCCTATCCAGGATTGGGGGCGTGATAAGTCTCCCCCACTTGAAATGGATTCGTCCTCGAATCCGGTTATGATTATACCTTGTCTTAAGACAAAATATTCCAACCGAACTTATTCTAGTCTTGATCAGGGAATAGAACAAGCCTGATTCAGAAAACATAAACCACTTCGATGATCAAATTCCTTTGACCATCGTTGTACAAGTCTCCCTTACTTGATAAGGATTTAACCACAAACAATCCTATCAGGGGTCCTTCTGGTTTTGCTTATGGCACCCTTACTGGGCTACTTCGACCACAGTCGAGGGTCCATCAAGCATTCATTCAAGAGATACTTGTAATTCCATCCAAAGACATTCCTTGTGTCACTAGACAAACTCTCCAGGTTGCGGTCCTAGTATCCAACAAGTCTATGTCTTTCTTTTGAATATCATCTTCTTCAGATTTTATTCTATCTCTGATCATAGTCCACGACTAGATCATAACAAGTCCCTAGGACATGCTGCATACTCGAGCCTTAGTAGATTTGGCCAATCCCCACGCCACTCGATGTACCAGTCAAGTCCTCACGAACTCGTTCCAATCTTTACGCTGCTCGTCCTACAACGAGTCCTAACAGATTGTTATGGTTCTTTTGTCCTTTATGGACAATAAGGTTCATGACCTCAGCCAGAACGTACGGGATCATCCCCTTAACCAGCCGCAACCTTTTCAGGCTTGGCCACATTGCGATCTTAGTCCCTCCAGACTATAAACGCCTCAGACTTGACCTCTGCCCTTCACTGGACTTTGTCATAATTCGATCCTGGTCCATTTATGGACGTGATCGTATTCCGGTCCTGGTCCACTCAGGGGCTCGACTGTTTCACCCCGACCATAGGTCCATCTCCGAATAGGTCGTGCCTGATCCTCATCCCTTACTGGACTTGATCATTCTCTTCTCAACCTTAGGTCAATCTCCGACTTGGTTGTACTGTGACCATGGTCCTCTCTCGGACGTGGTCGACTTCAGCTCGGCCATCTCGGCAGGAGCCATCAGAAACAGACTCTAGGACAGCGGAGCTGCCGCTGGTTCCAGTTCAATCATAAACGGGTCCTCAGACAGATCTTTCAGATTAACAAAATTTGTCGCGCTCCATAATGGTAATTGTGGTAAAAAATACTTCACAATCCCGTCTAAGCATCTGATCCACACGGAATGCTGACACCACTACTTTCCTTAAATCCGGACTCAGACATTGGATCTCGACACCAACGAGATCTGTTGGGGTCAAAAACGGTTACGACAAATTTAACATTCAAAACGTCCGAGGAGGAAAATAAGAATTTCTCCGAAGAGTATTTTTCGAAATAGACTCTTTCTTACGAAAAAGCTTTAGGGAAGAAAGAATCGAGATGTCCGACGAAAAGCTCGAAACAGGTCGCTACGTAGAGACCGAGCGATCGTCCCGCTCAGTCGCTACGTAGCGACCAAGCTTGAGCCAAAGCTCGGTCGCTACGTAGCGACCAAGCGCTTGTCCCGCTCGGTCGCTACGTAGCGACCGAGCGATCGTCCCGCTCGGTCGCTCCGTAGCGACCGAGCTCAAGCCAAAGCTCGGTCGCTACGTAGCGACCGAGCACTCGTCTCACTCGGTCGCTACTTAGCGACCGGGCTCGAGCCAAAGTTCGGTCGCTGTGTAGCGATTGAACCTTTCCTAACATCGATACGACACCAGTCCATGCATTCTCGTCAAACTTCCGAATGCTATCTCTTGAAGACCGTAGCAAGCTCAGTCCATGTTTCCCGCTATTCTAATTCATCGATCAAACTTCGCGGATTAGAAACTGCGGATAACTCGTAGTAAACGTGTCGAGTCGGAAGACGGCCCAAAAGGACCTAAAACACGATTCGAAGCCCATCCTACGATTTTACTAACCAAAAGCCCGTAAACCACAGCATGGTTTACGCTTGGCCCACAAGGAAGGATAAATGTCAAGTTTCCGCGGATAAATACGGAAGTTTTGAAGATAATTATAAAGATCGGGAAAAATGGAATATCTCCATTTTTATGCTATGACGGCTTAAGGGCAGAAGAGTAAAAGCTTAAACCGACCTTGGAGCTAGTATATAAGGAGTCCTAGGAGAGGAGCAGAGGGGAGAACTTTTTCAGAGAAAACTTAGCACTTAGAGCAATTTAGGCAATTTTCCGTTTTTGTTATTTCGAGCTGCGACTCAATTAGGTTTAGCCGTCTTAGGGTTGCTAGAGCTAGGAATCTCGCCGACAGCTCTCGAGCCCAGGGTTTATACCTTGTTGTAACGCTCATACGCAGGTTCGGAATAAGATCTACTTTGCTCTCTTTTCGATTTCTTATTTTTATCGTTGTTATTCTCGTGTTCTGATTGCTTGACGTGTGGTAATTAACAGATATCCGGGTCCTCTGGGAAACTAGGGTTTTCTTAGTTTCCTTATTTAAACGGAAATCGACAGTGTGAATTTCGGTTCCCACAGTTTGGCGCTAGAAGGATGGGGACTTACGGATCAATCTAACCAGCAAAAGCCACTCAACGATCAGGAACGATATGCGAGATTCGACGTGCGCGAACGTCATCTCATTCAAGGGGGGAGAAACGATCGATCGAGCCAAACCTCGAAACGATATCCTTGTTATCGAGTTGACGATTCGAGATATCGACGTCGCTAGAGTACTCATCGATACCAGAAGCTCGGCCGATATCATCTTCAAATACACTCTTGAAAAGATGGGGATCAGTCAATCCGAGATCGCGAAATACCCAAGCCCACTGCTAGGACTTTCGGGGGAAACGACCATGGCCTATTGATCGATTAGACTCGCTGTCAAAGCCGGAACCGTGACGAACATCACAGAGTTTCTAGTCGTTGACCGCCCCGCATCTTACAACGTTATCATGGGGACGCCATGGCTGAACACCATGCGCGCAATCCCATCAACCTACCATCTTTGTCTCAAGTTCCCGACCCCTAACGGAGTCGAGGTAATCTGGGGAAATCCAAGAGTTTCGCAGGTTTGTTTCGCCGCGGAACTAAAACGAAAGAGACCGATCCTCGAAATTACTCCTAAGAAAGCGGAGAAAAAACCTCCAGCAAAGATACGCGAAGTCAGGATTCAGCGGAATTCTTCTGGCAATCTCGTATCATCGCAGCTCTAGATGAAAAACGCGAGCCAACATGTGAACCCGTGGTAACGATCTGTCTTGACGAAGCCTTTAAGGACAGAACTCATAACCTGTCTTAAAAAGAACCTTAATACTTTCGCATGAGCTTTGGCTTGAGCTCGGTCGCTACGGAGCGACCGAGCGGGACGATCGCTCGGTCGCTACGTAGCGACCGAGCGGGACGATCGCTCGGTCGCTACGTAGCGACCGAGCTTTGGCTCAAGCTCGGATGAGCGCTCGTCCCGCTCGGTCGCTACGTAGCGACCGAGCGATCGTCCCGCTCGGTCGCTACGTAGCGACCGAGCTCAAGCCAAAGCTCGGTCGCTACGTAGCGACCGAGCACTCGTCTCACTCGGTCGCTACGTAGCGACCGGGCTCGAGCCAAAGTTCGGTCGCTGTGTAGCGATTGAACCTTTCCTAACATCGATACGACACCAGTCCATGCATTCTCGTCAAACCTTCGAATGCTATCTCCTGAAGACCGTAGCAAGCTCAGTCCATGTTTCCCGCTATTCTAATTCATCGATCAAACTTCGCGGATTAGAAACTGCGGAAAACTCGTAGTAAACGTGTCGAGTCGGAAGACGGCCCAAAGGGACCTAAAACACGATTCGAAGCCCATCCTACGATTTTCCTAACCAAAAGCCCGTAAACCACAGCATGGTTTACGCTTGGCCCACAAGGAAGGATAAATGTCAAGTTTCCGCGGATAAATACGGAAGTTTTGAAGATAATTATGAAGATCGGGAAAATGGAATATCTCCATTTTTATGCTATGACGGCTTAAGGGCAGAAGAGTAAAAGCGTAAACCGACCTTGGAGCTAGTATATAAGGAGTCCTAGGCGAGGAGCAGAGGGGAGAACTTTTTCAGAGAAAACTTAGCACTTAGAGCAATTTAGGCAATTTTCCGTTTTTGTTATTTCGAGCTGCGACTCAATTAGGTTTAGCCGTCTTAGGGTTGCTAGAACTAGGAATCTCGCCGACAGCTCTCGAGCCCAGGCTTATACCTTGTTGTAACGCTCATACGCAGATTCGGAATAAGATCTACTTTGCTCTCTTTTCGATTTCTTATTTTTATCGTTGTTATTCTCGTGTTCTGATTGCTTGACGTGTGGTAATTAACAGATATCCGGGTCCTCTGGGAAACTAGGGTTTTCTTAGTTTCCTTATTTAAACGGAAATCGACAGTGTGAATTTCGGTTCCCACAGTTTGGCGCTAGAAGGAGGGGGACTTACGGATCAATCTAACCCGCAAAAGCCACTCAACGATCAGGAACGATATGCGAGATTCGACGTGCGCGAACGTCATCTCATTCAAGGGGGGAGAAACGATCGATCGAGCCAAACCTCGAAACGATCTCCTTGTTATCGAGTTGACGATTCGAGATATCGACGTCGCTAGAGTACTAATCGATACCGGAAGCTCGGCCGATATCATCTTCAAAGACACTCTTGAAAAGATGGGGATCAGTCAATCCGAGATCGCGAAATACCCAAGCCCACTGCTAGGACTTTCGGGGGAAACGACCATGGCCTATGGATCGATTAGACTCGCTGTCAAAGCCGGAACCGTGACGAACATCACAGAGTTTCTAGTCGTTGACCGCCCCGCATCTTACAACGTTATCATGGGGACGCCATGGCTGAACACCATGCGCGCAATCCCATCAACCTACCATCTTTGTCTCAAGTTCCCGACCCCTAACGGAGTCGAGGTAATCTGGGGAAATCCAAGAGTTTCGCAGGTTTGTTTCGCCGCGGAACTAAAACGAAAGAGACCGATCCTCGAAATTACTCCTAAGAAAGCGGAGAAAAAACCTCCAGCAAAGATACGCGAAGTCAGGATTCAGCGGAATTCTTCTGGCAATCTCGTATCATCGCAGCTCTAGATGAAAAACGCGAGCCAACATGTGAACCCGTGGTAACGATCTGTCTCGACGAAGCCTTTAAGGACATAACTCATAACCTGTCTTAAAAAGAACCTTAATACTTTCGCATGGGCTGCGGAAGATATGCCAGGAATCGACATTAACATGTCACTAGCTGAATATCGATCCAACGTTCAAACCCGTCAAACAGAAAAGACGGAAGCTGGGACCCGAACGTGATGCCGCAGTAAACGATGAGGTCGAAAAATTGCTTAAAGTTGGGTCGATAACGGAAGTAAGATACCCGGACTGGCTCGCCAACCCCGTAGTAGTCAAAAAGAAAAACGGGAAGTGGCGAGTTTGCGTAGATTTTACCGACCTAAACAAGGCATGTCCAAAGGATAGCTTCCCTCTACCACATATCGATCGATTGGTAGAAGCAACAGCGGGCAACGAACTCTTATCCTTCATGGATGCCTTCTCAGGTTATAATCAAATTAGGATGAATCCCGACGATCGTGAGAAGACTGCGTTCATTACCGATCGCGGAACTTATTGCTATAAGGTAATGCCCTTCGGCCTCAAAAACGCTGGAGCAACTTACCAACGACTCGTGAACCGAATGTTCTCCAAACAACTCGGAAAAACGATGGAAGTTTATATCGACGACATGCTCGTCAAATCCCTCAAAGCAAGAGATCACGTGTCACATCTCGAAGAATGCTTTGCACAACTAAACTCCCATAACATGAAGCTCAACCCGACGAAATGTAGATTCGCCGTGGCATCAGGAGAATTCCTCGGCTACTTGGTCACCAACCGCGGCATCGAAGCAAATCCAAAACAGATCAACGCACTAATCGAGATGGCTTCACCAAAGAACAAGCGGGAGGTCCAAAGACTGACCGGCAGAATCGCAGCACTTAACCGATTTATTTCACGATCAACAGATAAGTGCCTGCCCTTCTACGACGTCCTGCGAGGAAATAAAAAATTCGAATGGTCGGAAGAGTGCGAAAACGCCTTCCAACAGCTGAAGCGTTATTTAGCTACTCCTCCAGTCCTCGCAAAACCCGTGGAAGGGGAGCCTTTATTCTTGTACATCGCGGTGTCGGCAACGGCCGTAAGCGGAGTCCTGATCAGGGAAGAACGCGGAGAGCAGAAACCTATTTTCTACATAAGCAAAACCTTGCTGGATGCCGAATCTAGGTATCCGTTGATGGAAAAATTGGCATGCGCGGTCGTAACATCGGCCCGAAAACTAAGACCATATTTCCAATCCCACACGATTGTCATCCTCACGACTTTTCCCTTACGGACAATTTTGCATAGCCCAAGTCAATCAGGACGATTGGCTAAGTGGGCGGTCGAGTTGAGCGAGTATGACATCGAATACCGACCAAGGACGAGCGCAAAATCACAAGTGCTCGCAGACTTCTTGGTCGAACTTCCAACGGGAGCAATAACCAATGAGGAACCAAATTCCACCTGGCTCCTCCACGTCGACGGATCCTCATCCAAGCAAGGATCGGGTATCGGGATCCGTCTCACATCTCCAACGAGCGAGATCTTGGAACAATCGTTCAGGCTGGAATTCCATGCCTCAAACAACGAGGCCGAATACGAAGCATTAATCGCAGGTCTACGTTTGGCTCACGGCTTAAAAATACGTAATCTCCACGCCTACTGCGACTCCCAGTTAGTGGCCAGTCAATTCAGCGGAGAGTATGAAGCCAGAGACGAACGGATGGACGCGTACCTCAAACTGGTCCAAGGTCTAGCTCAAGACTTCGACTGTTTCGCCCTTACCCGGATCCCCCGTTCCGAGAATGTCCAGGCGGACGCCCTCGCGGCCTTAGCATCAAGTTCCGATCCAGGACTCAAAAGGGTAATTCCGGTCGAATTCATCGAACATCCGAGTATCGGACCACCAGTCGTTGTCAATCTCATAGAGGGTCAAGACGACGAGGAAGAAGAAATTACGATACCACCACCATCGGAGCAATCTGATTACGGCTGTGATACCCCATGGCTTCAGACGATTCGAGACTACATTATCGACGGGCAACTGCCCGCCGAAAAATGGGCAGCTCGCAAGATCCGAACACAGGCCGCACGCTACGTAACAGTGGACGGCGAAATCTACAAATGGAGATTCTCCGGACCACTCCTGACGTGCCTGGAAGGAGAAAAGGCGAGGAAAGTAATGGAGGAAATACATTCCGGCTCATGCGGCAACCATTCCGGCGGAAGATCACTAGCCGTGAAAATCAAACGCCACGGATACTATTGGCCAACAATGATCGGAGATTGCGAGAAATTCGCACGAAAATGCGAAAAATGCCAAAGGCATGCGCCAACTATCCGACAACCGGCCGAAGTTCTTTCCTCCATCACATCGCCTTATCCCTTTATGCGCTGGGCCATGGATATTGTCGGACCTCTGCATAATTCAAAGCAAAAGCGTTTCCTTCTAGTCCTTACCGATTTTTTCTCAAAATGGGTAGAGGCGGACTCGTACGCAAGTATAAAAGACGTCCAAGTCGAGAATTTCGTATGGAGAAACATCATCTGTAGGCATGGAGTTCCTTACGAAATCGTAACCGATAACGGGTCTCAATTCATTTCCACCCGATTCGAGGCATTCTGCGAAAAGTGGAAGATACGACTCAACAAGTCAACTCCCAGATATCCGCAGTGCAACGGACAGGCTGAAACAATCAACAAGACCATTCTCGACGGACTGAAGAAACGCTTGGAGGCCAAAAAAGGTAGATGGGCCGACGAACTCGAGGGAGTCCTCTGGTCTCACCGTACCACCCCAAGGCGAGCAACGGGAGAAACTCCCTTCGCCCTGGTATACGGCACGGAGTGCATGATTCCCGCAGAAGTAGAATTTCCCGGTGTTCGAAGAAGGTTCTTACCTGAACGAGAGGAACTCAACAATGCTATGCTCTTGGACGACCTCGACCTCATTAACGAACGCCGGGATCGAGCGCTCATCCGAATTCAAAACTACCAGCACGCCGCTGCGAGATACTATAATTCCAACGTACGGAATCGTAGGTTCAATCAGGGAGATCTGGTCCTTCGCAAAGTCTTCCAAAACACCGCTGAACGAAACGCGGGAAAACTCGGAGCAAACTGGGAAGGTCCCTATAAAATCGAAAAAGTCGTCCGACCAGGTTCTTACGAAATAGCCAACATGCAGGGCATAAAAATCCCTAGAACCTGGAATGCGATGCATCTCAAAAAATACTATCACTAAACAAACCAACTCGCAATCACTGAACTACGAGACGGCTTGATCTCCGCAAGGAGTACGTAGGCAGTTTGCCGAAAGGCAAATTCAGCTGTCCCCCCTCATTAAAAAAGGGGGGGGAGTGGGTACGTATACTCGTATACTCCCAAAAAATCGAAAAATTTCTTACCACACTTTGGGTGTTTTCGACTTATCAAAACATCCTCACCCGCGAAATCGCAACGAGGTCTTCGGAAATCAGTCGGCCGCTTGGGAGAATCAACCTTTAGCATCGCGAGACGTCGCAAAAATGCCTCAAAGTTGGTTTCTTCCGAGCAAACGAAATCTCCGCAAAAAGACACATACATGCACACATTAACATTTATTTTGCGCAAAATAATCAAAACAACGGCACACGCCACCAAGTCCGATGCTGATCACATCGAACTCACAAACGTCCTAAACAGACATAGACATCTCACGGAGATGACTCTCTTACATCCGACACAAGGATAATAGCGCTATAAAAGAAATCCGAAATTTTGGTCTAGCACTTCCGGTCTCCGGAGAGATGCTCGATTCGTATCAAACAAGTCATATAAGCCGAGAACTTTTCGCGGACTTTACATCGATACGAATCAGGAAGAAATCGCGACAGGAAAAACGATAGCCGGTTAGTCACCGCACAATCCTTAAACCGAAAGTAAACCTAGGTCTTGCCCTAAACCCAGCGCACTGGTCTCTAACATCTCAAAGGCATGATATCGAAAGATAGGAGATTCTTAAACCACGCCTCTATGTTTACGTTCGATACCTTCAGCACCCCCGCAGAGTTCACATCTCGCGGAAGAACTCTCGAAACAGGTCTCGAATAAAACATTTCACAATCGAAGAAGGATATGAGACGACAACTCATCACCTTCCTCCCCACTATTCACAAATTCATAAAAAGCGTTATCCGATTATCATACCATAAAAAGAAAGCCGCGGAGCGGCAGGGATTCAAAGCCACACACGGCCAGTCCCGAAATACAAACAAGGCCATTCAAGGCCGAAACATAAAAACATAAAAAAAATCTCTCGCAAGAGATCTAACCAAAGTCACCCTCAGAACTTACGCCCCCTCTTCACCCGCTGCCTCGTCCGAGCCTGGAGCCGCGTCACTTCCGTTCTCTCCGACCATCGGGTCTTTCCCCTCTGGGTCTTCTGAACACGTCGGAAGGAAGCACGCGGATTTCAGGTCGGCCAGGATAAGATCGAAATCTCCATCCTCGGCCGCCATATCTCCCTTGCAGCCGGACAACCGGGCCTCTTCGGCCTCCAAGGTCGGGGGAGTCTCACTTTGGAACGACCGAACTACGGCCATCCTGCCCTCAATCGTCGCCAAAGCGAAATCCCTGCTCTGGATACACTCGAGGGAACCCAGGGAAGCAGAAATCTTCGCCAAGCGAGCTTGAAACTCCGCGCGCTAGTCCAGCATCACTCTCGATCTGACGCTGGAGTCGACGCACCTCCGAGGATTTGGCCTTCCTGGCCTTCTTTTCCTTACTCGCCGTCTTCCCAAGGTCCCTCTCAAGCTCTCCTATCGCAACCTCGAGTTTCGACACTTTCGCAGAGTGAGATTCCTCGACAGCCGTCAACATAGCCTCGGTTTCGGACCATCTGCCCTGAAGCTCCACCAACTCCCCGGAAAGGCGACTGGTCTCAGAACCACATTCGCTGATCATCCCATCGATCAACGATATGAACTGCGAACGGTAAAAACTGGTTAGACAAAGTCTCTGAAAAGAATGCACGAAAGACGATCGAGAATTCAAACAAGAAACAAACCTTTCCACAAAGTCCCGACGCTAGGCTCGACCCACCTCGCTGTGAAGTCTCCCCGTCACCGCTCTTGGCAAGTTTCCTCCTCCGACTCTTAGGCTGAGTAGCCAGGACAGCGCTAGGAGCACGCAATGCCAGAACGATTTCTTTTCTGGCTGGAGGCGGAGGCATAGAGTCAGCGGCTTTCTCTTTGTCCTCGACGAGGATCGGAGTCGTGGAAGATCCCGCAGGTAGGACTTGCGGGAGAGGAGCCGCGACGTCGGTCCCATGACACGGGGCAACGACCTGCGCGGAAGAAGACGGAAACTCGGAGCCAGTTTGAGCTAGTTCTTTCTCGGCTTGACGACGAACTAGTTTCTCTCGGAAAGAAAGATGACCGGCAACACAAGCCGGCACTTCCGCCGGAGAAGTTGGAATCGGAGCCGGAGAAGTGGCCTCACCCATCTCGACGTCGGAATCTTTCTTATCACCTTGGGAGGAAGACATGTTGAGAGAAAAGTTATGAAACTAGAGAGGTTTTTGAAGGAATGAAGGAGGGAAGGTGTGAAGAAAATGAATGACAAGAGCTCACTACTTATAGAAGTATGGGTTCGGAATGTCGTCTCGACAACTTTTTTCCGCGGAATTTTAAATGTAAATTTCGTCCAATACACTTAACCTTGTCAAAGTCATCTATCCGCCTGCTAGAGTCACAACTCTAACGGGCTGGGGGGCTAACTGTTGGGGTCAAAAACGGTTACGACAAATTTAACATTCAAAACGTCCGAGGAGGAAAATAAGAATTTCTCCGAAGAGTATTTTTCAAAATAGACTCTTTCTTACGAAAAAGCTTTACGGAAGAAAGAATCGAGATGTCCGACGAAAAGCTCGAAACAGGTCGCTACGTAGCGACCGAGCGATCGTCCCGCTCGGTCGCTATGTAGCGACCGAGCACTCGTCTCACTCGGTCGCTACGTAGCGACCGGGCTCGAGCCAAAGTTCGGTCTCTGTGTAGCGATTGAACCTTTCCGAACATCGATACGACACCAGTCCATGCATTCTCGTCAAACCTTCGAATGCTATCTCCCGAAGACCGTTGCAAGCTCAGTCCATGTTTCCCGCTATTCTAATTCATCGATCAAACTTCGCGGATTAGAAACCGCGGAAAACTCGTAGTAAACGTGTCGAGTCGGAAGACGGCCCAAAGGGACCTAAAACACGATTCGAAGCCAATCCTACGATTTTCCTAACCGAAAGCCCGTAAACCACAGCATTGTTTACGCTTGGCCCACAAGGAAGGATAAATGTCAAGTTTCCGCGGATAAATACGGAAGTTTTGAAGATAATTATGAAGATCGGGAAAAATGGAATATCTCCATTTTTATGCTATGACGGCTTAAGGGCAGAAGAGTAAAAGCGTAAACCGACCTTGGAGCTAGTATATAAGGAGTCCTAGGCGAGGAGCAGAGGGGAGAACTTTTTCAGAGAAAACTTAGCACTTAGAGCAATTTAGGCAATTTTCCGTTTTTGTTATTTCGAGCTGCGACTCAATTAGGTTTAGCCGTCTTAGGGTTGCTAGAACTAGGAATCTCGCCGACAGCTCTCGAGCCCAGGCTTATACCTTGTTGTAACGCTCATACGCAGATTCGGAATAAGATCTACTTTGCTCTCTTTTCGATTTCTTATTTTTATCGTTGTTATTCTCGTGTTCTGATTGCTTGACGTGTGGTAATTAACAGATATCCGGGTCCTCTGGGAAACTAGGGTTTTCTTAGTTTCCTTATTTAAACGGAAATCGACAGTGTGAATTTCGGTTCCCACAAGATCCCAGACAGATCAACAGAATTGCTGTGCTCCATAGTTGTAGTTGTGGTAAAAAAATACTTCACAACCCTGTCTATGCATCCGATTCACTTGGACTGCTGACACCCCTTCTTTCCTTAGAGCCGGACTCAGACTCAGACTTTGGTACTGGATCGGGTGAGGTCCAGTCTCCAATTGCACACGAACTTGGTGGCAATCTAGAGTGGCCCAATACTTTCCCAAAGAGATTCATGCATAGGATCATCTCATGATTCTGTAGGCGCGTGGATATTTTTCTCAATCAGATCTACAGGCAGATTTCTCTATTGGATCATCACCGGGATATTTTTCCTGAGCCCTAGTGAATGCATTATTTGCCCACCGGCTGCCCTCACTAGTCTCGAATCATCCCAGAACTCAGACAGAACAGACTCTTTCCGACCAGTCCCGGACTCACAAAACTATGTGTAGCCTCTGTGTCGAAAAGTATGTGTGTTTCCACACCACAAATCCACTTGTGGAAAATATCTCAGTTCATGACCAAACCACAAAGAACGTCCCATAACATCCCTCATGACGTCGCCAATCACTTAATACTTCCACTACCATTAGGTACCTAGATGAGTAGGATTTCGGTTCGATCACATATTTGGAAAACGTCCCATACCATTCTCCAAAGCGTCTTACTATTGACAATGCTCACACCATTCACAACAGCAATTATAATATACTACAATCCCCATCATACTAAGATACTTAACATCATGTTCTTCCAATGATTGGAACGAACACCCTGAGTTTCCTCATTCTTTCTTTGGATGGATTCAGATTGGAATTGATTCATTCCATCTGACTCGATTAATGGAAACCTACCTTGACTTATACCGAGTCCTAACTGATCCATCTGATCAGAAGTCCCCTCGTGTACTGGTCATCTAGTGTCTCCCTTGAGTCAGATTTTAATATTGCATATGCTTTACTTATTATGAACGACCATCAAGGGATAACACTTTACTTCAGTAGAATGCTGCACGTTTATTTCAACCCAAGCCACTCTCTGGTCCATGTTACTTCCCTTTTTCAGGTCATCCATAAACAAGTCTTGCATTGCTTCCATCCCTTCCAACCCGTCTATTACTTCTAAATACTAGATCTACCAACCTTTCTGTTTTTAGGTTCTTGCCCTTGGAAAACGTATCTTGGCTAAGCCGGTTCATCTTAGAATTCCCACATTCACAAGCATGATACCCTAGCTTTCCTCAACTCTTTCTTGGCTCACCCAAACTAAGGTTTCATAGTCATCATAGTTTTGGAAATAATTTCGGTATGAAACTCATAATCTTAGAGCGTTGTCCTAAACAGGATCAAGCATGCTCTGATACCAACTTGTAATAGCCCGATCCGGCCGACAAGACCGTGGTCGAAGCCTTACATCGCTCGGTCCACTTCCTGGCCGAACCTCTTAATTTTTGCCCTTTATTTATAATATCGCCTAAAGGCAAGGGCTAACTTAAACCTTATCTAAAGTATTCCCTAGTCATTAATAGGTTAGATCCTTTCAACAGATACGCAGCGGATTATTCTCTAGTTAACCATTGGTCTAAAACAAATCTAACACTTGTCTGGTCGAATCACCTTAGCCTTGGTCAGCTTACTCAACTACCAATTAGCTTAAAGGTCAATCCTAAACCCAAACCAAGCCATACGATTCTGAAGTTCCATTCCCCTAAACCATTCTATCTAGATCTACATAAGTAAATGCTAGATCATACCTTTGCCACATCTATGGAGCTTATTAGCTCATCGGTCCCCCATTGACTCAAATTTCTCTTGCTTGACAGCTGAACCCCGATCACTCAATGATCTTACTTAAGGTCCTTATCGTGACTCCTGCATCAAACAACTCCCATAGGTACTTAGTCATTAAACCAACCATCCCCACATACATAAATAACCTTTGAGAAGTCTTTGAAAGGATAAGGGTTTGCATATGGCCTTTCTCGGCTCATGCACAATCCGAAATCCTTTTGCCTTATAGGCAATAGTACCAAGTCCATCTTCTGGACCGACAAAGCTCATTAGATCCTAAGTCAATCAACCAACCATCCTCACATGACTTGGAACCGATGAGTCTTCATCTGGCCTGACCGGCCTTGGGACTTCACCCAGACAACATATATGATTTGTTCATACCAACCGATGCATTAATTAATCAGGTTAGGACTGACACCTTGAACCATCATTCAGAGGTAAGGTCGTCCATACTCAATCATGATCAGATCTTACACGGCCTTCCTTGAAACACTTAGGCTCAGTATCTATGGTCTACGACACATAGTACTAGCCACACACTTCGTCATGACTCTTAGCCAATCTCGAAGCTATTAACACCAACGTTGATATCTAGAAGCATCACATCAATACTCTTACTCCAGCAACGTGACTATCCATACTAGTGTTCGGCCATTGAACCATTGTCATGAAACATGATCCGACCACTAGACTTGATAAGCCATCGTCCATTTAGCATGTACTGATATAACCGGCCTTCCATTGCCATCATGTGGGTCTATGCCCTACATGAGGCATATGGCGCCTATCTTACTCACCAACCAAAGGTTTATCGTAAGATATCCCACTTAGCCTTTGCGGCCAGAACCTTCATCCATCAATCATGTTGTACGGATTGCACTAGCCTTAAGGCCTTCGCTATTTCCTTACACTCATGTATTGACCTGTAGGACAACCTATTGCCATCATGTGGGTCCACGCCCAACATAATGCATTTGGTGTCCTTGTGACCATTGAACCACTCGTACCCTTTTCGATCCCGTTCCGTTCGTACCCTTTCAATCCCAACCCGTTTGTATCCTTTCGGTCACGAACCGTTCACATCCGATGGATCATGATACGTTCGAACCTCTTGGATCACGACACGTTCGTACCTCTTGGATCACGACACGTTCGTACCTCTTGGATCACGACATGATCTTTGGCAACACGCAACCTTGGATCACGATGCACCCTTTGGTCCTCGTGTCCTCAAATCCATTGTACATGTATCAAAAGCGAATAAATCAGATACAAAGGATTTAAAATTCATGGAAAATTCAATGAATGAAAAGTTTGGACAGAAACTTCTTTGGATGTTTGAACTCGTTTCCCTCAGGTATGTGCGGTTTCATGTTCCACGAACACAAGTCCTTAGGCATTCACCAGGGCTTGCTCTCCTTGGAAACTGATCATGCTTATCATGTTCATTCAAAACAACTAGAGAAACCACATCAAATCTGCGAAAGAAATAATCAAAGGGTTTCTCTATCCTCATCATGAATGAAATCAAATTGATTTTTTGGCCTAAGCAATTTTGGTTCATTCCTTTTCTTAAACCAAATATCTTTCAAACCACAGCTCAATGAAAACAATTCAAGAAAATGTTTAAGCAAAACGTTTTTCAACCAAGTAAGATTTGTTTTTGCTTAGAAATTCTCGGTTTTAAAACATTTTCAAGATGAGCAGAGACAATCAACCCATGATCCTTACAGTGCTTTTGGTTTGGACAGGAGGTTGACTGAGGAAAGACCTTTGGTTCATTGAGGATCGGTTTTGGCTTAGGCCGCTCCTTTCTTGAGCCTCAATCTCCTTTAGAAGTCTGGTACTCGAGGATAGACAGACTGGAGAATCTCCGGTTTGGAAAATTCATAACTCCTTCCTCCGTGATGCTTTTCAAGTGATTCCAATCCTCAGTGAATCCTTGGTGAGTTGGATTTCCTTTGAAATTGAATTCATGACAAAAGACCTTCTGAATGTTGAGATATCCGTTTTTGACTGAACCCCTGTTGCTGGTATCTCCAAGGTAGCCGGTTTGAACAAAGCTTCTCCAAATCTCAGGCTGTTGGGCACGGTCAATGCTTTCATTTCTCAGAGGCTCAACCTGTCTTTCCTGGATACTCAAACAAACAAGTGCGCTTGAAGTTCAAAAGACAAAGGGGCAGGAGTTGTGTCGGGATCAAAGCAAAGATGGCTCTCCATAGCGATGGATGTTATGTTTGTTGCTTCTTCATCAAAGACTGGACCAGGTTCATCCTCCTCATCAAAGATAGGATCTTGATCTTCATCAAAAAATATCCTAGTGTCAAGACATGGTCCTTGATGTGGTAAATCTAGTGGCTCTTCCTCCAAAACCTGTGGAGAGAAAACAAGACTACTCGGATGCTCCGGTTGCAAAATGGTTAGTTCTACAATTGCATGTTCAATATCAGTTGCAAACTCAGGTTCAAGAGAAGGAAGATCACAATTTTTCTCACAAGAAAACAAGCTTTCAATTGGCTCTTCATCATATTCATCATAGATGGGTAAAGAATCTGAAAAATCTTTCAACTCCTCAACATGGATTTCAGATTTACCTTTGGATTTCTTGCTGATGAATAAGGATGGCTCAGCTACAGGTGCACGTGTGGATATGCTCTTCTTATGGGTCTGGTTGACGTCCTTGAGGGTTTTCACCACTTCCTCCACAAAGTTATCACAAAACTCTTGGACATCAAACTGAAGCAAACATCTCTTTGGATCAGCTTCACCTTGGGACGACTTGAAAGGTTCATTGCACCTCCTGTTTGGCATATCTTGCACACTAACAAACTCATCAAAATTATTCAAAGAATATTTAAATGAAGATTGAGAGATAGTTTGTTGTGGGGATTTCTCCTTGCTACTTTCCCTTTGAAGACCAAACATCATAACCTGAAAATCTCAACACAAAATTAGAAAATAAAACCTCACTCTCTCAAGTGTTTAATCTCACCCACTCAAGTGTTTCTCTCAGATTTAGGTGATCACACACAAGTTTCTACTCAATTTTCTAAGAAGAACACATCAAAGAATCCCAATGGACAAAATCCAAGCAAACACAAGATAATTTTAAAAGAGAGAAAGATAAGAGATTTTGGTTTTGGGAATCCGTTTTAACCACCTCAAAGGCTGGATTTCTCCTCAGCCAGCAGGCTTTCTCTTCCACCACCAATCCCCAAATGAAAAACTTTTTTTTTATAGATAGAGGATGGTAATGAGGGGTCCGGATTCAAGATGGATAGAAGAAGAAGTGTTTATGATTTAGAAATGGAAGATGAGAAAGATGAATGATTTAGAAGATACCAAACGAGCGGCTCTGATACCACTTGAAGGACCCTAAGATCGGCTCACTCAAATGGATCAGATTTGGATATGAACTCCGGATGGAGAACTGGATGGATTGAAGGGTCGCACGAAGGTTGCGGAAAGGCCTTCGATATTCCCGACTCCAAATGGTGCTTGATATCAATCACAAGACCACCAAGTGAAGGATATCTGGTCGTTGCTTGATATGACTCACAAGACCAACGATTTGAGGAAGTGTTTACTTGGATATGACTCACCAAGAAACTAAGAACAAGTTCTAAACGAAGAACAAAGAGTTTAACTCAAACTTTAGACAAAATCGATTTCTGATTTATTAAAATGAAAGAGTTTCATACTTATAGAGTTTTGTAGATCTAGGAATTAAATAGAAAAGTAGATCTAGATCTAGATCTAGTCATTAAACAAAATAAAGACAGATTATTAAATGTGACTGATCGGCTTCTGTCCAGGTTCGTTGTATCCTGAAGCAGGGACCGCGGTAAGGAGAAGGACGGATGTGGGACTGTCCGTATGAGCCACCATGTCCGGATCATGAACCAGACTGGACCAAGTGTGTCCTATGTCTTCAGAAAGGTGAAGGATCCTTGCCTTAGTGAAACTTGGCTCATCAAAGTGCGTGAACTGATCAAAAGGGTAGATCAGTCCACCAGTATGGGCCAATCGAGCCAAAACAGAGAAGTCTCGATCATTTTGTGAAACCTCATGATCCAAGTCAAGTCTGGCATGATCTTTCTCAAGTCTGAGATGATCTTTCTCAAGTCTGGCATGATCTTTCTCAAGTCTGGCATGATCCAAGTCAAGTCTGGCACGGTGAAAAACATGAACCTCGGTTGAAATGTTCAGAACGTCTTGAACTCCATGCTGAGCTGGTTCCATGTAATGATCCGTGGACTGCGGCACATCAACGAGTTCCAAAGGTTGTGAGTTGCCAAAGGGTGTAAGTAACCAAGCGTTACGGACGACAAGAGGTACGAGGACCAATAGGTACCAAGGACCGAAGGGGTGCATGTTCCAAACGGTGCCTGTTGAGACAGGTCGTGTCCGTTCCTTAGGGATCAGACCATGTCTTGTCCGTCGAGACAAGTACACGGTTCGTCTAAGCCAGGGTAAGAGTCGCAAGGTCCGATCGGCCGTTTGGCCTACTCGGATTGGGTGTGAGGCTTACTCGGCCGTTGGATCCAGGCCCAAGGCCGGATCAGGTAAGAAAGTCCGTTGGGCCATTGAGCCGGACTTCATCTAGGCCGGTCGCACCTAGATTCTATCCGGATGGACGGATTGGTCTTCGGGACGATCCGGACTGTTCGTGTGTTCTGTTTATCTATTCTGGACTGTCTATCTGATTCTAAGTCAAGGGGTGGTTGGTTGAATGACTTAGGATTCGGTAGGCAGGGTTTATATATTTTTATAAGTATATTGTCCGAGGTTTATCTATGTTCTAGGAACCAAGCCAAGCATTGTAGAATCGACCAGTTCTATTTTCGGTTATGATTAATGCTTATCTGGTTGTGGTTTCAGGAACTAAGGATGGTTCTGGTCAAGCCAAGGAGCCGTGAAGGCTCGGTCAGTGAGAGGCTGTGTAACGTATGGTTAGATGATGCTAGGGATGAACTAGTGATTGTCTATGAAACGATTAAGAAGTTGTGTATCAGATCTCATGTTTCTAAGTAATACATTTTACACATTTATATTCCGCTGTGCTATCTGTTCAATTGTTTTAGAACCTCGGATTCGAACATGACTTAGTAAATGAAAGACATAAAATGAATCAAGCAAGGGATTGATTAAGTAGAAAATGGGCCCAGTTTCGTCGAGAGGCCGGATTCGGGTGTTACAGACCCGGACGGGATTCCGCTGGTTAAAGAGTTTGAGGATGTGTTTCGGGCACTACAGGGCATTCCCCCTAATAGGGCTGACCCGTTCATAATAGAACTAGAACCAGGGACGGCCCCAATGTCCAAAAGTCCATATCGTATGGCTCCGGCCGAGATGGCCGAGCTAAAGAAGCAACTGGAAGAGTTGTTGGACAAAGGGTTCATACGACCAAGTGTCTCGCCTTGGGGAGCACCAGTTCTTTTTGTGAAGAAAAAGGATGGTAGCTTAAGGCTGTGTATTGATTACCGAGGGTTGAATAGGGTTACTGTGAAGAACAAGTACTCATTACCCAGAATTGATGAGCTGTTGGATCAGCTCAAAGGGGCCAAATGGTTTTCCAAGATTGATTTAGCCTCAGGGTATCATCAGATCCCAATTGAGCCTAATGATATCAGGAAGACGGCGTTCCGGACCAGGTATGGGCACTATGAGTTTGTGGTTATGCCATTTGGTCTAACCAATGCACCAGCTGCATTCTTGGATGAATTTGTAATCATCTTCATAGATGACATACTTGTATATCTCAGGGCCGTACTAGGACGTTTGAGGGAACAGAAACTCTTTGCCAAACTAAGCAAGTGTAGTTTCTGGCAGAAGAGCATTGGGTTCCTCGGACACATTGTGTCTGATCAGGGCGTGTCAGTAGATCCAGAGAAGGTTCAGACTATACGAGATTGGCCGCAGCCTAGGAATGCTACTGAGGTTAGGAGTTTCCTAGGGCTGGCCAGCTACTACAGAAAGTATGTCAAGGGGTTTGCCAGTTTGGCTCAACCCATGACACGACTTACAGGCAAGGATGTGAAGTTTGCCTGGAATGAAGGGTGTGAGAAGTGTTTCTCAGCTCTAAAGGATATGCTGACGAATGCACCAATATTGGTATTGCCGGAGGCAGATCAACCTTATGTGGTCTATACGGATGCGTCCATCACTGGGTTGGGGTGTGTCCTGACTCAACATGGGAAGGTGATTGCTTATGCTTTGAGACAGCTGAGAAAGCATGAAGGGAATTATCCGACCCATGATCTAGAGATGGCGGCCGTGGTGTTTGCTTTGAAGATATGGAGATCGTATATGTACGGAGCCAAAGTCCAGATTCTCACTGATCATAAGAGCTTGAATTACATTTTCGCTCAGCCTGAGTTGAACTTGAGACAAATAAGATGGATGGAGTTTGTTGGTGATTATGATCTGGACATAGTATACCATCCAGGCAAGGCAACCTAGTGGCTGATGCCTTAAGCCGGAGACGGGCAGAGGTCTCGGCCGAAAGAGAAGTGGATGAACTATAAGGGATGGTTCGGTCATTACATCTAAATACCTTGGTTGGACGTGATGAGCCATTGGGATTAGAGGCAGTGAATCAGGCCGATCTACTTACCAGGATACAGCAGGCCCAGAGTTTGGATGAGAACTTGCAGAAAGTGGCTCTTAACGACAAGACGGAGTATCAGATCACAAGCAACGGAACAATCTTGGTGAATGGCCGAGTAAGTGTTCCAAAAAGCAAGGAGCTTAAAGAAGAGATTATGATTCAGGCTCATAAGTCAAAGTTCTCAGTCCAACCTGGGCTGAATAAGATGTATAGGGATTTAAAAAGGTACTATCACTGGGTAAGGATTAAAACAGATGTGGCCGAGTGGGTGGCGAGGTGTCCTACTTGCCAGTTTGTGAAGGCCGAACATCAAGTGCCCAATGGTATGCTCCAGAATCTCCCCATACCAGAGTGGAAGTGGGATCACATCACAATGGATTTTGTGACCGGTTTTCCTACGACCAGGAACCAAAAGAATGCGGTTTGGGTGGTGGTTGACAGACTAACCAAGTCGGCCCACTTCTTACCAATACAGAAAGGAGATGGAGTGGATCAGATCGTGAGGATTTACTTGGACGAGATTGTACGTCTGCATGGAGTGCCGGCTAGTATTGTCTCGGACAGAGACCCTAGGTTCACCTCTTACTTCTGGCAGGCTTTTCAAAAAGCCTTAGGAACAAGAATGAACATGAGCACAGCCTATCATCCTCAGACGGATGGGCAATCAGAGAGGATAATCCAGACATTGGGGGACATGTTAAGGGCCATGGTGTTGGATTGGGGCGACTCTTGGGAAAAGCATCTACCCTTGGTCGAGTTTGCCTATAACAACAGTTTCCATACTAGCATTGGGATGTCACATTATGAAGCACTGTATGGACGGCCTAGAAGGACGCCATTATGCAGGACGCCATTATGCAGGACGCCATTATGCTGGACCCAAGGGGGGGGGAGGAGCATGTTGGGTCCTGAGATAGTGGAAGAAACCACTGAGAAAATAAGGTTCTTAAAGGAGAAAATGAAAGAAGCACAGGATCGTCAAAAGAGTTATGCAGATAGACGGATGAAACATCTTGAGTTTGAAGATGAAGACTTGGTCTATCTCAAGATGATCACATTCAAAGGAAGGGCTAGAGTTTCTGGCAGAAGAAAACTAGACCCTAGGTACTTGGGTCCATTCAGAATCATAGAAAGAGTTGGGGAGTTGGCTTATAAGTTGGAACTGCCACCAGCCATGGATGCGTTCCATAACGTGTTTCATGTGTCCCAACTCCGAAAATGTTTGTCTGATCAGGACATAGTACTACCCGAGATCCATACAGATTTGGGTAAGAATCTGACTCTAGAGACGAGGCCGGTCCTCATAGTGGATCGAACAGAAAACACAACAAGGAAGAAGACCATTCCCATGATCAAGGTCGTGTGGGAATACAATGGCAAGGATGAAATCACTTGGGAAACAGAGGTCGTGTGCTGACGGACACACACGGACAGCCATGGACATTATGTGTGTGCTGACGGACAGCCACGGACGTCCTGTGTGTGCTGGTGGACACCCACAGACGTCCTGTGTGTACTGAACAGACAGCCCATGTGGGCCAAAATCACCCAAACAGTCTGTCATGTCCCCGGTCCGAGATAGGATCGTTGGGACGAGCCATGGTGCGGGGAGACGCACCAGTCAGGTCATTAGACCAGTAGACAAGCGTATCATGGCTCAGACATAGGGTTAAGGGCATCAAAGTGTTGAGACTTAACCAGGGTGAAGAAAGAATGGGTTTAATAGAGCTGGACGAGTGATGTGGGAGCTGGACGGGGCCGAGCTTGGGCAGCTCAGGGAAGCTTAATGGGAGCTTAGTCAGTATGCATCAGCTCGTGGAGCTATAAGGACTAGCTCACTCAGCTGGGACCAGCTAGTAGTCAGCTCAACTCAGTTGGGCCGAGTGTTCATGTCCGGGACCGTTGGGGCGGTTAAAAGGATGGTTATGGTGGTTCGGTTAGATGGTGCGGCCACGGTATGGACGGTCAGTTAAAGGTCTTGGCCTTGGTTTCAGGATAGAGAACCGGCAGGGACAGGAGCAGTTGGAGGTAGTTGAGGACCGGTTGGGGGCAGTTATTGCCGAACGGTTGCAAGGGAGAGAGAGACACCTTTTCGGTTACAACTCCCACCCCTTCGGCCCCATGGCAGTTCCGACTCCCTCTCTCTATAAATACTGAGCCCTGGATCCAGAATTTGACACAGAATTCTTGAGGGGAACCTCTGCCAAAATCGTGAGAGACAAACACCAAAAAGAGAAGAGAGAACCGACGATCCAAGGAGAGAACCGGCGAGAGGCTTGGCTGTTCCAGGAGAAACCGGATCGTGGGAAGCAAGGCCTGAGGAGATGGATACCAGACAGAGAGACAGAGAGAAGGACAAAGTGAAGGAGATGGCGCCTGGGGAGAGAACACCTAAGGTCAGTGGTGTGGACGGCAAGCGATCGGCCTTAGCCGGCTGATGATTCGATCGGGCTTGTGGCCGGTTTGCTATGCTCCTACATCTACTCTCTCTATCTCTTTAGATTTGCTTGTCCTATCAGATTATTGTGTTTGTTTGTTCTGGTCATACAGGGAACACAGAACCAAGGCCCTGGCCGGTTCAGTATCCAAGTCCTTGGCCTTTGGCGGGACTATTCATGGTCGGATTTGGACGTTCTAGTGTGTTTCATTGGAAACTGTTTATGGGAATCTCTTAGTTGGGATTTATCAAGGATTATCATGAATTTTAATTAGTTTTTGGGAATTTATTTGAGTATGTTGGTTTGGACAGGTTATAGATTCTAAGTAGCCGAACCATGCTTATCTAGACTTGATGTTAGGATATCGGCCATATGAATGTGCATTGTGTCTTGTGTGGTTTCAGGATCGGACATGGACCGTGGTAAGGGAAAGGCACCGTGAAGACTCAGGCCATGGGAAGATGTGTGGTGAATGGGTCATTGTAGATAGATGTGAAATACTGATAGCCTATTGTGCAACTTGTGAACTTATGTTAGACTAAGTGTGTATAACTTATTAGGACGAACCTAAGAATGATGTATGAATCTCAGTTTATATTTATACAATTGATTTTCCCCTTATGTTTCCTTGTTTAGATTGATTGTATTGAACCTCAGTTGAATTGAATTGAATTTAGAAAGATAAGACTTAAAACTTGGTTCACTCGGACTTAGATTGAAAGGTTAAGGCCGCAGATCAGTTTGGGCTTAAGAGCCGAGATCGGGTCTTACAAGTTGGTAT
Organism: Brassica napus; assembly: GCF_020379485.1. Taxonomy (NCBI): domain Eukaryota; kingdom Viridiplantae; phylum Streptophyta; class Magnoliopsida; order Brassicales; family Brassicaceae; genus Brassica; species Brassica napus. Next base: position 114,334 of record NW_026014614.1, read on the forward strand.
CAGAGCATGCTTGATTCTAGGATTGGTTTGGGTTATGTGTTCACTACACGTCCGGCTGCTTGGTCTCACGGGTTGTTTGTGTTTGTTTGTTTGGTTTGATGTTGTTTTGCTTAGTTCTAATCATGAGATGAGGTTTATACGTTTGGACTAACACTAAGTGTTTTTGCCTAAGGGAACTAAGCGGACTAAGTCCCGGAAGGGCAAGGAAGCGGCTGGTGGTTCTGGACCGGTCATAGGAGATGGGGCCAACCCCACTCAAGTGTTACCAACCCAGACGGGGCTGGTTAATGAGAAGACCGGGGAACCCTTCGCGACGTTCCTGCCTACTGAGGTTCAGGTTGATAACCTGGGTGAGCAACAACAAGAGGGACGGGAGGAGGAAGGTGATTCCTCCCATGTAGGAGACGAGACCGGACCTGGAGATGGGGCGGAGGAGTTGGCCAAGCCATCTATGCGGGAGGTGACGGATGTGGTTAAGGCCATTGGCACTCAGATGTTGGCTTTCACGCATGAATTTACCCCTTTTTTGAACTCATCGGTTGGCCAGATCACCCCAGCTCAGGCCACGGTTCAGGCAACTCAGAGAGCAGCTAGGACAGCTGGGACAGCATCTGGTGTAGCTCGTGCAGCTGCACAAGTAGCTCGAACAGCTGCCAGGACAGCCGAGGACCGAGCTTCGGTCAAAGCTGAGGTAATGGAGATTGATCCACCAGCTCATCCAGTTAGGAGAGTGGATTACTTGATCCTTCTAGCTCACATCTCCAAGCTGGGTACGAAGCAGTTTGCTTGTAGTTCTGATCCCATTGAGGCAGACGAGTGGAGGAGCAGATTGGCTCGGAATTTCAGCTCAACTCGTTGCCCAGAGGAGTACAAAAAGGACATTGTGGTTCACTTCCTGGAAGGTGACACACATAACTGGTGGTTAGCTCTAGACAAACGCACCAATGGGACAATTGAGCGGTTCTCAAACTTCGAGGTGGAGTTCAACCACAAATACTTCTCGGCTGAAGCTTGGGACCGTCTGGAGTCTCAGTTCCTAGACTTGACTCAAGGACGCATGATAATACGTGAGTACGAAGAGAAGTTCAACCGGCTCAGACGATATGTGGGCAAGGAGTTGGAGGAGGAGACGGTACAGATACGTAGGTTTGTTCGAGGCCTAAGGGTCGAACTTCGAACCTATTGCTCCGTTGGTCACTTCTAGACAGTGTCTGAACTGGTGGAACGCATGGTTATGGTGGAGACTAACTTGGCTGAAGAGGCCAAGCTGAAGTCTAGGGGCCACACGGCTTCTAGTGGATCCGGAAGCGACCGGAAGAGAAAGAGGGACACGGCCGAAGGGGGCAAGGCCTCAAGTGATAGGCCGGAGTGTCCTTCATGCAGAAGGCATCACGGTGGAGAGTGTTGGAAGGCAAAGGGGGCTTGCACCCGTTGTGGCAAGATGGGCCACTTTGCTCGAGACTGTCCTGGACGGTCAGAGAACCGTGGACAGGGCTTGGGGAGTGACCCCAGAAGCTGTCATTACTGCAGCAAGACGGGACACCTACGCTGGGAATGTCCCAAGATGCAAGCTGAGGCTAAAGGACGTGGGGAGGCCAGCAAGCCAAGCCAGACCCGAGGTCAGACCTCAGCACCGCGTGTGTATGAACTGACCAAGGACGCAGCAGAGGCTGGACCATCACTGGTAACATTCTAGATCCATTCTTTTTCAATTCAGTAGATTGGCATGGTACATAACTTAGAATGGATTAGATGATTAGAAAAGGGGGGTCTTATGTAGGGACCCTATGTATTGGTGGTGTGGAAACACACGTACTGTTTGATACTGGAGCTACTCACAGCTTTGTGAGCCCAGATATGATTGGAAAAGGGTTGTTCCAGATGGGAACGGAGGATGATCCTTGCATAGTGAAGGCGGCCGGTGGGCAAGTAATGCATTCATTAGGGCGAGTAAAGGATATCCCAATAGTGATCCAGTATAGAGTTATGCCTATGGATCTGGTTGTGGTCTGCCTTAAGAATCATGAGGTGATATTAGGCATGGACTGGCTTGGAAAGAATCAGGCTACTCTGGACTGTCACAGAGGAAGGGTGCATTTTGAGACTGGGTGTGGACCCCCGATCAGGTTCCAAGGTATTCGTCTGACCTCTGGATGCTTAGTGATATCAGCAGTCCAAGTGGAACGGATGCTTGAGAAGGGTTGTGAGGCCTTTTTGGTCACAATCGCCACTAAGGAGGTTGTAGGGGCTGGTGACCCGGACGGGATTCCGCTGGTTAAAGAGTTTGAGGATGTGTTTCGGGCACTACAGGGCATTCCCCCTGATAGGGCTGGCCGGTTCATAATAGAACTAGAACCAGGGACGGCCCCAATGTCCAAAAGTCCATATCGTATGGCTCCGGTCGAGATGGCCGAGCTAAAGAAGCAACTGGAAGAGTTGTTGGACAAAGGGTTCATACGACCAAGTGTCTCGCCTTGGGGAGCACCAGTTCTTTTTGTGAAGAAAAAGGCTGGTAGCTTCAGGCTGTGTATTGATTACCGAGGGTTGAATAGGGTTACTGTGAAGAACAAGTACCCATTACCCAGAATTGATTAGCTGTTGCATCAGCTCAAAGGGGCCAAATGGTTTTCCAAGATTGATTTCGCCTAGTATCATCAGATCCCAATTGAGCCTAATGATATCAGGAAGACGGCGTTCCGGACCAGGTATGGCCACTATGAGTTTGTGGTTATGCCATTTGGTCTAACCAATGCACCAGCTGCATTCATGAAGAAGATGAATGGTATCTTTCGAGATTTTTTGGATGAATTTGTAATCATCTTCATAGATGACATACTTGTATATTCCAGAAACAAGGAAGACCATGAGAAGCATCTCAGGGCCGTACTAGGACGTTTGAGGGAACAAAAACTCTTTGCCAAACTAAGCAAGTGTAGTTTCTGGCAGAAGAGCGTTGGGTTCCTCGGACACATTGTGTCTGATCAGGGCGTGTCAGTAGATCCGGAGAAGGTTCAGACTATACGAGATTGGCCACAGCCTAGGAATGCTACTGAGGTTAGGAGTTTCCTAGGGCTGGCCGGCTACTACAGAAAGTATGTCAAGGGGTTTGCCAGTTTGGCTCAACCCATGACACGACTTACAGGCAAGGATGTGAAGTTTGCCTGGAATGAAGGGTGTGAGAAGTGTTTTTCAGCTCTAAAGGATATGCTGACGAATGCACCAATATTGGTATTGCCGGAGGGAGATCAACCTTATGTGGTCTATACGGATGCGTCCATCACTGGGTTGGGGTGCGTCCTGAAACATGGGAAGGTGATTGCTTATGCTTCGAGACTGCTGAGAAAGCATGAAGGGAATTATCCGATCCATGATCTAGAGATGGCGGCCGTGGTGTTTGCTTTGAAGATATAGAGATCGTATCTGTACGGAGCCAAAGTCCAGATTCTCACTGATCATAAGAGCTTGAAGTACATTTTCACTCAGCCTGAGTTGAACTTGAGACAAAGAAGATGGATTGAGTATGTTTCTGATTATGATCTGGACATATCATACCATCTAGACAAGGCTAACCTATTGGCTGATGCCTTAAGCCGGAGAAGGGCAGATGTCTCGGCCGAAAGAGAAGCGGATGAACTAGAAGGGATGGTTCGGTCACTACATCTAAATTCCTTGGTTGGACGTGATGAGCCATTGGGATCCGAGGAAGTGGATCAGGCCGATCTACTTACCAGGATACAGCAGGCCAAGAGTTTGGATGAGAACTTGCAAAAAGTGGCTCTTAACGATAAGACGGAGTATCAGATCACAAGCAACGAAACAATCTTGGTGAATGGCCGAGTAAGTGTTCCAAACAGCAAGGGGCTTAAAGAAGAGATTATGAGTCAGGCTCATAAGTCAAAGTTCTCAGTCCACCCAGGCTGAATAAGATGTATAGGGATTTAAAAAGGTACTATCACTGGGTAAGGATGAAAACAGCCGAGTGGGTGGCGAGGTGTCCTACTTGCCAGCTTCTGAAGGCCGAACATCAAGTGCCCAATGGTATGCTCTAGAATCTCCCAATACCAGAGTGGAAGTGGGATCACATCACAATGGATTTTGTGACCGATTTTCCTACGACCAGGAACCAAAAGGATGCGGTTTGGGTGGTGGTTGACAGACTAACCAAGTCGGCCCACTTCTTACCAATGCAGAAAGGAGATGGAGTGGATCAGATCGTGAGGATTTACTTGGACGAGATAGTACGTCTGCATGGAGTGTCGGCTAGTATTGTCTCGGACAGAGACTCTAGGTTCACCTCTTACTTCTGGCAGGCTTTTCAAAAAGCCTTAGGAACAAGAATGAACATGAGCACAGCCTATCATCCTCAGACGGATGGGCAGTCAGAGAGGACAATCCAGACATTGGAGGACATGTTAAGGGCCGTGGTGTTGGATTGGGGCGACTCATGGGAAAAGCATCTACCCTTGGTCGAGTTTGCCTACAACAACAGTTTCCACACTAGCATTGGGATGTCACCTTATGAAGCACTGTATGGACGGCCTTGCAGGACGCGATTATGCTGGACCCAAGTGGGGGAGAGGAGCATGTTGGGTCCTGAGATAGTGGAAGAAACCACCGAGAAAATAAGGTTCTTAAAGGAGAAAATGAAAGAAGCACAGGATCGTCAAAAGAGTTATGCATATAGACGAAGGAAACATATTGAGTTTGAAGTTGAAGACTTGGTATATCTCAAGATGATCACATTCAAAGGGAGGGCTATAGTTTCTGGCAGAAGAAAACTAGACCCTAGGTACTTGGGTCCGTTCAGAATCATAGAAAGAGTTGGGGCTGTGGCTTATAAGTTGGAACTGCCACCAGCCATGGATGCGTTCCACAACATGTTTCATGTGTCCCAACTCCGAAAATGTTTGTCTGATCAGGACATAGTCCTACACGAGATCCCTACAGATTTGGGTAAGAATCTGACTCTAGAGACGAGGCCGGTCCGCATAGTGGATCGAGCAGAAAAGACAACAAGGAAGAAGACCATTCCCATGATCAAGGTCGTGTGGGAATACAATGGCAAGGATGTAATCACTTGGGAAACAGAGGCAAGGATGAAGGCCGAGTATCCTGAGTGGTATGATCAGGTGGTCCCCAAGGAAACACATGATGAGGATTCGAGGACGAATCCATCCCAAGTGGGGGAGACTTCTCATGTCCCCAGTCCGAGATAGGATCGTTGGGATGAGCCATGGTCTGGGGAGATGCACCAGTCAGGTCATTAGACCAGTAGACAAGCGTATCATGGCTCAGACATAGAGTTAAGGGCATCAAAGTGTTGAGACTTAACCAGGGTGAAGAAAGAATGGGTTTAACAGAGCTGGACGAGTGATGTGGGAGCTGGACGGGACAGCGGCCGAGCTTGGGCAGCTCAGGGAAGCTCAATGGGAGATCAGTCAGTATGCATCAGCTCGTGGAGCTAGAAGGACTACCTCACTCAGCTGGGACCAGCTAGCAGTCAGCTCAACTCAGCTGGGCCGAGTGTTCATGTCCTGGATGGTTGGGCGGTTACTAGGACGGTTATGGTGGTTTGGTTAGATGGTCCGGCCATGGTATGGACGGTCAGTTAAAGGGCTTGGCCTTGGCTTCAGGATAGAGAACCGACAGGGACAGGGACATGAGCAG
>NW_026014614.1:125000-139705 GCF_020379485.1 Brassica napus
ACACACAGACAGCCACGGACGTCCTGTGTGTCCTGACGGACACACATGGATGTCCTATGTGTGCTGATGGACACACACAGACAGCCACGGACGTCCTGTGTGTACTGACGGACAGCCACGGACGTCATGTGTGTGCTGGCGGACACCCACAGACGTCCTGAGAGTACTGAACAGACAGACCCAAACAGTCCATGGGAAGGGCCAGCGTGCTGAGTCCAAGGACCAACGTGCTGATATGTGTACTGATGGATTGCCACTGACGTCCTGTGTGTGCTGACGGATACACACGGACACACACAGACTGGCACGAATGTCCTGTGTGTGCTGACGGACACACACGGACGTCCTGTGTGTGCTGACGGACACCCACAGATGTCCTGTGCGTATTGAACAGACAGCCCACGTGGGCCAAAATCACCCAAACAGTCCACAGGAAGGGTCAGCATGCTGAGTCCAAGGACCAACGTGCTGATATGTGTACTGATAGACAGCCACGGACGTCATGTGTGTGCTGACGGACACACACGTATGTTTTATGTGTGGTGATGGACACTCACGGACGTCCTGTGTCTACTGAACAGACAGCCCACGTGGTCCAAAATCACCCGAACAGTCCACGGACAGTCTATGGTTGTCCAAAATTAGCCACGGGAAGGACCAACGTGCTGATATGTGAACTGATGGACAGCCACAGACATTCTGTGTGTGCTGACGGACAGCCACGGACGTCCTGTGTGTGCTGACGGACACACACGGACATCCTGTGTGTGCTGACGAACACACACGGACGGCCTGTGTGTACTGAACAGACAGCCAACGTGGGCCAAAGTCACCCGAACAGTCCACGGGAAGGGCCAGCATGCTGAGTCCAAGGACCAGCGCTGTAAGACCCGATCCTGGATTCCCCAATCCAACCAGACCGCGGCCTTACCAAACAATGCAACCAGTTTCATTTACATATTCAAGTTCGAGTGTTAATAATTCTAAGTCTTTTTCAGAGTTTTGAGGTTCCAACATTCACACTTAAACAATCCAACATCGACTAGGGCAAATAGATATTTCATAGATAATAACCAAGGTTCATAAATCATTCATCACCCTAATAAGTAGATCACACACTAGAATCGCATAAGTTCACAAGTTGCACAATAGCTACAATAATTACACAATTTTCAGAATCAACCCAATCACCACACATCTTCCCATGGCCGCGGTCCTCATGGTGCTTTTCCCTTACCACGGTCCATTTCTGGTCCTGGATCCAACACAAACAAACACACAATCACAAGGTTAGATTACAAAACAAGAATCAGTTCACATTGCATGGTTGGATCCAATCTAGTCAAGAACAATCATCAAAAATGTCAAATCTGACCCCTTTAAAAAGAGATCCAAATACCAAATAAAATTCATGATAAATCATGACAATTCAGAAGAAAAATATTCTCATAATGAGATTCAAAAGAACCGGCTCAGATCATAGTGATCTCGGCCATGAACAGCCCACACAAGAACAAGGGGCTTTCATGGGAATTGGATCAGGCCAAGGCCTTAAGATCGATAGATCCTTCCCTGTAATATCATAAAACAATCCATAGTACAATATATATGAAGAAAACAGAGTAGAAGAAGTCAGAGTAAGGAGTGGCCAATCGATCCAAACCGGCCAGACTCACACGGCCATCATCCGCGGCCTTGTCCGGTTACTCTTGGCCACACCTCTCACCTTAGGAGTTCGGTCTCCAGGGGCGACTTCCTTCTCTTTCTCCTTTGCCTTCTTCTTGTCTTTCTGCCTCAAATCCATCCTCTTGATCACACGCCCAAACACACCAGGAACACTCAAGAACAATCTCTTGGATCAAATCGGCCAATCCAAGGTTTGTGTCTCTCTTTCTCTCTTGAATTTTCTCTGTGTTTCTCTCTGTGTGAAAGTGAGAAAAAATCGACCAGAATGGCAGAAATGAGAGAGAGAGGACGACTTAAACTGTCCCCAACCGCCTGGGCGAACAGTTACCAAAAATCACATCCCTTCTTCCCAAAACCGTCCCAAAACCGTCCCATAACCGCTCATTGGCGGTTTCTCCCCTTTTCTTCCTTTGAAAAATCGATCACTGAGCCTCAGCTCACACTCTGGAAGCTTGCCCACTCCCTGTCCCAAGCCTAAGACCAATTTGGTCGAACCGTCCTGCACCCAGACCATCGGCTCGCCCAGTAACCGTCCCGGACTCGTCCACACTGATCCGAACCAGAACGCACCGTTCACCGGATTGAGCTGACCTCCAGCTGTTCCCAGCTGAGTGAGCTAGTCCACCAGCTCCTCTGAGCTGAACAGATCATGGTGAACTGAATACCAGCTGAACCGAGCTGATTGAACTCAAACCAACACTCGTCCAGCTGCCTAAACACTCACTCAACTCCTTTACCCTTGTTTCCATCGTATCCTGGTTAAGTCTCAGCTGACTGATGCCCTTAACCTTCATTCAGGACCATGATACGCTTGTCTCAAGGTCTAATGACCTGACTGGTGCGTCTCCCCGCACCATGGCCCGTCCGGGCGATCCTATCTTGGATCGGGGACATGACAAGTCTCCCCCACTAACTTGGGATTCGTCCTCGAATCCATGTTAAGTGTTTCCTCAGGAAGAAATTGTCTGTACCAATCCGGATACATAGCTTTCATTTTTGCTTCTGTTTCCCAAGTGATGAGGTCTTTACCATTGTAATCCCACACCACTTTGATCATGGGAACTGTCTTCTTTCTCATAGCTTTCTCTGACCGATCCACAATCCGAACCGGCAAGGTTTCCAAAGCCAGGTCCTTACCAAGGTCAGCAGGAATCTCGGGCAAGACAATGTCTTGTTCAGACAAGCATTTCCGGAGTTGGGATACATGGAACACATTGTGGTATGCATCCATTGCTGATGGCAAGTCCAACTTGTATGCCACTGCACCCACTCTCTCTATGATCCTGAATGGACCCAAGTACCTAGGATCCAGTTTCTTTCGTCCAGAAACCCTGGTCCTACCCTTAAAGGTAATCATCTTGAGATACACCAGGTCATTGACCTCAAACTCAAGATGTTTCCTACGCTTGTCTGCATAGCTCTTTTGGCGGTCCTGCGCCTCTTTCATCTTCTCTTTGACTATCCTGATCTTCTCAGTGGTCTGTTCTACAATCTCAGGACCCAACATGCTACGCTCCCCCACTTGGGTCCAGCATAGGGGTGTCCTGCACGGCCTACCATACAAAGCCTCATATGGCGACATACCAATGCTTGTATGGAAGCTGTTGTTGTAAGCAAACTCCACTAAGGGTAAGTGTTTTTCCCAAGACTCTCCCCAGTCTAACACACACGCCCTGAGCATATCCTCCAAGGTTTGGATTGTCCTTTCAGACTGCCCATCCGTCTGAGGATGATAAAATGTGCTCATATTCACTCTGGTTCCCAAGGCCTTTTGGAAAGCCTGCCAGAAATAAGATGTAAATCTTGGATCCCTGTCTGAGACAATGCTTGCTGGAACACCATGCAACCTCACTATCTCGTCTAGGTACACTTTCACAATCCTGTCAACCCCATCCCCTTTCTTGATAGGCAGGAAATGAGCCGACTTGGTCAGCCGATCAACCACAACCCATACTGCATCTTTCTTATTCCTGGTCGTGGGAAACCCAGTCACAAAATCCATTGTGATGTGATCCCATTCCATTCTGGTATGGGTAGGTTCTGAAGTAGACCACTGGGAACCTGATGTTCTGCCTTCACCAGTTGACAAGTGGGACACTTAGCCACCCACTCTGCAACATCAGATTTCATCCTCACCCAATGGTAGTACCTTTTCAGATCCCTATACATCTTGTTCAGTCCAGGATGAACTGAAAACTTAGACTTATGAGCCTGTCTCATAATCTCTTCTTTGAGTTCCTTATCATTAGGAACACTGACCCTCCCATTGACCAAGATGGTACCATTGTCAGTTGTCTGGTACTCGGTCTTGTCATTGGCGGCTACCTTCTTTAGATTTTCATCCAGGCCCTGTGCTTGGCTGATCCTGGTCAGGAGATCGGCCTGGTTCACTGCCTCCAACCCCAATGGCTCATCTGAACCAACCAAGGTGTTGAGGTTCAAGGACCTGATCATCCCTTCCAGTTCATCCGCCTCCCTCTCAGATGACACTTCAGCCCTTCTGCGGCTCAAAGCATCAGCCACTAGGTTAGCTTTCCCAGGATGATAAGCTATGTCCAGATCATAATCTGCAACAAACTCCATCCATCTCCTCTGCCTTAAGTTTAACTCAGGCTGAGTGAATATGTACTTCAAGCTCTTATGGTCTGTGAGTATTTGCACCCTGGCACCATAAAGATATGATCTCCATATCTTTAATGCAAATACTACTGCAGCCATCTCCAAATCATGGGTCGGATAGTTACCCTCATGCTTCCTTAGCTGTCGGGAAGCATAGGCTATCACCTTCCCATGTTGTGTCAAAACACAACCAAGACCGGTTATGGATGCATCCGTATACACCACATAAGGCTGATCAGCCTCAGGCAACACCAGGACAGGTGCATTAGTCAACATGTTCTTGAGTGCTGCAAAACTTTTCGCACACTCCTCAGACCATGTGAACCTCACGTCCTTGCCTGTCAGTTTAGTCATAGGTTGAGCTATGCTCGAGATCCCCTTGACATATTTCCTGTAATAACCAGCCAACCCTAAGAAGCTTCTAACTTCCGTAGCATTCTTTGGCTGTGGCCATTCCTGGATACATTTGATCTTATCTTGATCCACTGAGACTCCTTTATCAGACACCACATGTCCAAGGAACCCAATGCTCTTCTGCCAGAAACTACACTTGCTTAGCTTAGCAAAGAGCTTCTGTTCTCTCAGGCGGTCCAACACCGCCCTAAGGTGTCTTTCATGGTCCTCCTTTGTCTTGGAATACACGAGTATATCATAAATGAAGATGATCACAAACTCGTCCAAGTATTCCCTGAAGATGCCGTTCATCATCTTCATGAATGCAGCAGGTGCATTGGTCAGTCCGAACGGCATAACCACAAACTCATAGTGGCCATACCTAGTTCGGAACGCTGTCTTCCTCACATCATCTGGTGCAATGGGGATCTGATGATACCCAGAGGCCAGGTCAATCTTGGAGAACCACTTGGCTCCACGGAGTTGATCCAACAACTCATCAATCCTGGGTAAAGGGTACTTGTTCTTCACAGTCACCCTGTTCAAACCCCTATAATCAATGCACAACCTAAAGCTACCATCCTTTTTCTTAACAAATAGGACTGGTGCTCCCCAAGGTGATACACTAGGGCGTATGAACCCCTTCTCAAGCAACTCCTCAAGTTGCTTCTTCAGCTCTGCCATCTCAGCTGGTGCCATTCTATATGGACTTTTTGATAATGGGGCCGTTCCAGGTTCCAATTCAATGATGAATGGGTCAGCCCTATCAGGAGGAATGCCCTGTAGTACCCTCTGGGTCACAGGCCCCTACAACCTCATCAGTGTAAATGGTAGCCAAAAAGGCCTCACAACCATTTCCAAGCATCTGTTCTACTTGGACTGCTGAAACCACCAAACTACAAGAGGTTGGCTTGATTCCTTGGTACTTAATCGGGGGTCCAAACTCGTTCTCAAGTTGCACCCTTCCCCGGTGACAATCTAGAGTTGCCCGATACTTTCCCAACCAGTCCATGCCCATGATCACTTCATGATGCTTGAGGGGGACAACAATCAGATCTATAGGCATCGGCCTATCCAAGATCACCACAGGGATGTCCTTAACCAGACCGAGTGAGTTCATAACTTGCCCTCCGGCCGCACTCACTCGTTCAGGACCATCCCATGTTCCATACTGGAACAAACCTTTTCCTATCATAATTGGACTCACAAAACTATGTGTAGCTCCAGTATCAAATAATGTGTGTGTTTCCACACCACCAATACTTAAGGTCCCTACACAAGACCCATCAAAGTATATCTATCCATCCTAGGTTCCATACCATTCAATTCTACTGGAATTGTAAAAGTAGTAGTCTAGAATGTTACCAGTGATCGCTTGGAAAGGCTGAGTCCCATCCACATCCTTGGATAGCTCATACACACGAGGTGTTGAGGTCTGGCCTCGTCCCTGGACTGGCCTGCTAGCCTCTCCACGTCCCTTACTTTGGTTGCCTTGCAACTTAGGGCAATCCCTGCGGTAGTGGCCCTTCTGGCCGCAGTGGTGACAGGTCCTGGACTCACCCAATGGGCTTGGACAATCCTTGGCTGAGTGATCCATCTTACCACATCGAGTACAGGCACCCATGGCCTTCCAGCACTCTCCACCATGGTATCGACCACACTTAGGGCACTCTGACCTACCACTTGAGGTTTTACCCTCCTCGGTCGAGTCCCTCTTCCTCTTCTTGTCACCACTCTGACCCGAGGATACCACCACACTCTTCAGCTTCTGCTTACCCTCCTCGGTGAGGTTGGTCTCCAGCAAGGCCATCCTCTCAACCAACTCAGAAACCGTGTGGAACTTACAAACAGAATAGTAGGTTCGAAGTTCCACCCTTAGGCCTCGGATGAACCTTCGGACTTGAACCTTCTCATCCTCCAGTTCTCTTCCCACATACCTCCTGAGTCGGTTGAACTCTTCTTCATACTCACGAACTGTCCTCCATCCCTGAGTCAAGTCCAGGAACTTGGACTCCAAACGATCCCACGCCTCAGAAGGAAAGTACTTATGGTTGAACTCAACCTCAAAGTCAGCAAAGTGCTCAATGGTACCATTGGTACGCTTGTCCACAGCTAACCACCAATTATGTGCATAACCCTCCAGGAAGTGTACTGCTATGTCCTTCTGGTAATCCTCAGGACATCGTGTGGACTTGAAGTTTCGAACCAACCTGGTTCTCCACTCGTCCGCTTCCATAGGATCAACACTTCCAGCAAAGTGTTTGGTTCCCAACTTGGAGATATGCTCCAGCACCTTCAGGTAGTCCATACCATGCACTGGCCTGACCGGTGGGTCTATCTCTATCACCTCAGCCACACGGCCAGCACCAACATCAGCCACTCCAGCAGCAACCCGAACCGGGGGACTAGCCTGTCCCACGGACGAGTTCACCAATGGTGTGAACGCCTGTGTCAAGGAGGCTATCTGAGCCCCCATGATCTGCATAGCCTCCACCAAGCCCCTTATGGTCGGCTCAATGACCTCCTCGGCACCAGTGACCCGAACATTGTTTGCATCAACATTCTGGCCACTCCCAGCACCAACGTTGGATGACCCAGTATCGTCTCCATGGACTTGCTCTTGCTGCTCGTCCACATTAGTTTCATTAACCTCAGTAGGAAGAGTTGGACCCACTGGAAGTCCGGTTGCATTGTCCACCTGCTCCACCAGAGCCGGTAGCACTGTGGTTGGAATGGTTCCAGCTGGTAACACTCCGGTCTGTTCAGCACCATCCTGCCCCACTGCTCCAGACGCTCCAGTTGCCTCCTTTCCTTTCCGAGATTTATACCTTCTTGTACCCTTAGGAGTTACAAACACAAAAAAAGGTTAGTCCACAACTGAACACAAGAACCTCAATCACTCCTAAGTTAATCAGTACAAAAGATTACTTAGAACCCAACTATCTCACCATGAGTCCAAACGGCCAAGTGTGTGGTGAACCAATAACCCAACAAATCCTAGAATCAATGCTCTGATACCAACTTGTAAGACCCGATCCTGGATTCCTCAATCCAACCCGACCGCGGCCTCACCAAACAATGCAACCAGTTTCATTTACATATTCAAGTTCGAGTGTTAAATAATTCTAAGTCTTTTTCAGAGTTTTGAGGTTCCAACATTCACACTTAAACAATCCAACATCGACTAGGGCAAATAGATATTTCATAGATAATAACCAAGGTTCATACATCATTCATCATCCTAATAAGTAGATCACACACTAGAATCGCATAAGTTCACTAGTTGCACAATAGGCTACAATAATTACACAATTTTCAGAATCAACCCAATCACCACACATCTTCCCATGGCCGCGGTCCTCATGGTGCTTTTCCCTTACCACGGTCCATTTCTGGTCCTGGATCCAACACAAACAAACACACAATCACAAGGTTAGATTACAAAACAAGAATCAGTTCACATTGCATGGTCGGATCCAATCTAGTCAAGAACAATCATCAAAAATGTCAAATCTGACCCCTTTAAAAAGAGATCCAAATACCAAATAAAATTCATGATAAATCATGACAATTCAGAAGAAAAATATTCTCATAATCAGATTCAAAAGAACCGGCTCAGATCATAGTGATCTCGGCCATGAACAGCCCACACAAGAACAAGGGGCTTTCATGGGAATTTGATCAGGCCAAGGCCTTAAGATCGATAGATCCTTCCCTGTAATATCATAAAACAATCCATAGTACAATATATATGAAGAAAACAGAGTAGAAGAAGTCAGAGTAAGGAGTGGCCAATCGATCCAAACCGGCCAGACTCACACGGCCATCATCCGCGGCCTTGTCCGGTTACTCTTGGCCACACCTCTCACCTTAGGAGTTCGGTCTCCAGGGGCGACTTCCTTGTCTTTCTCCTTTGCCTTCTCCTTGTCTTTCTGCCTCAAATCCATCCTCTTGATCACACGCCCAAACACACCAGGAACACTCAAGAACAATCTCTTGGATCAAATCGGCCAATCCAAGGTTTGTGTCTCTCTTTCTCTCTTGAATTTTCTCTGTGTTTCTCTCTGTGTGAAAGTGAGTAAAAATCGACCAGAATGGCAGAAATGAGAGAGAGAGGACGACTTAAACTGTCCCCAACCGCCTGGGCGAACAGTTACCAAAAATCACATCCCTTCTTCCCAAAACCGTCCCATAACCGCCCATTGGCGGTTTCTCCCCTTTTCTTCCTTTGACAAATCGATCACTTAGCCTCAGCTCACACTCTGGAAGCTTGCCCACTCCCTGTCCCAAGCCTAAGACCAATTTGGTCGAACCGTCCTGCACCCGGACCATCGGCTCGCCCAGTAACCGTCCCGGACTCGTCCACACTGATCCGAACCAGAACGCACCGTTCACCGGATTGAGCTGACCTCCAGCTGTTCCCAGCTGAGTGAGCTAGTCCACCAGCTCCTGTGAGCTGAACAGATCATGGTGAACTGAATACCAGCTGAACCGAGCTGATTGAACTCAAACCAACACTCGTCCAGCTGCCTAAACACTCACTCAACTCCTTTACCCTTGTTTCCATCGTATCCTGGTTAAGTCTCAGCTGACTGATGCCCTTAACCTTCATTCAGGACCATGATACGCTTGTCTCAAGGTCTAATGACCTGACTGGTGCGTCTCCCCGCACCATGGCCCGTCCGGGCGACCTTATCTAGGATCGGGGACATGACAAGCACGCTGATATGTTTACTAATGGACAGCCACAGACATCCTGTGTGTGCTGACGGACACACACGAACACACACAGACAGCCACGGACGTCCTGTGTGTGCTGGCGGACACCCACGGCCATCCTGTATATACTGAACAGACAGACCACGTGGGCCAAAATCACCCAAACAGTCCACGGGAAGGGCCAGCGTGCTGAGTCCAAAGACCAACGTGCTGATATGTGTACTGATGGACAGCCACAGACGTCCTGTGTGTGCTGACGGACACACACGGACACACAGACTGCCACGGACGTCCTGTGTGTGCTGACGGACACACAGGGACGTCCTGTGTGTGCTGATGGACACCCATGGACGTCCTGTGTGTGCTGACGGACACACACGGACACACATGGACAGCCACGGATGTCCTGTGTGTGCTGGCGGACACCCACGGACGTCCTGTGTGTACTGAACAGACAGACCCAAACAGTCCACGGGAAGGGCCAGCGTGTTTAGTCCAAGGACCATAGTGCTGATATGTGTACTGATGGACAGCCACGGACGTCCTGTGTGTGCTGACGGACACACACGGACACACAGACCGCCACGAACGTCCTGTGTGTGCTGACGGACACACAGGGACGTCCTGTGTGTGTTGATGGACACCCACGGACGTTCTGTGTGTGCTGACGGACACACACGGACACACACGGACACACACGGACAGCACGGTCATCCTGTGTGTTCTGATAGACAGCCACGGACGTCCTGTGTGTGCTGGCGGACACCCACGGGCGTCCTGTGTGTACTGAACAGACAGACCCAAACAGTCCTTGGACAGCCACGGACTTCCTGTGTGTGCTGACGGACACACATGGACACACACAGACAGCCACTGCCGTCCTGTGTGTGCTGACGGACACACAGGGACGTCCTGTGTGTGCTGAGAGACACCCACAGACGTCCTGTGTGTGCTGAAGGACA
Organism: Brassica napus; assembly: GCF_020379485.1. Lineage (NCBI taxonomy): Eukaryota > Viridiplantae > Streptophyta > Magnoliopsida > Brassicales > Brassicaceae > Brassica > Brassica napus. Next base: position 135,380 of record NW_026014614.1, read on the forward strand.
CACACTGACAGCCACAGACGTCCTGTGTGTGCTGACGGACAGCCACAGACAGCCACGGACGTCCTGTGTGTGCTGGCGGACACCCACGGACGTCCTGTGTGTACTGAACACACAGCCCACCTGGGCCAAAATCACCCAAACAGTTCATGGGAAGGACAAGCGTGCTGAGTCCAAGGACCAACGTGCTGATATGTGTACTGATGGACAGCCACAGACGTCCTGTGTGTGCTGAAGGACACAGACGGACACACACAAACAGCCACAGACGTCCTGTGTGTGCTGACGGACACCCACAGACGTCCTGTGTGTACTGAACAGACAGCCCACGCGGGCCAAAATCACCCAAACAGTCCACGGGAAGGGTCAGGGTGTTGAGTCCAAGGACCAACGTGCTGATATGTGTACTGATGGACGGCCACGGCCGTCCTGTGTGTGCTGACGGACACACACGGACACACATGGACAGCCACGGACGTCCTGTGTGTGCTGACGGACACACACGGACGTCATGTGTGTGCTGACGGACACCCACGGACGTCCTGTGTGTGCTGACGGACACACACGGACCACACACAGACAATCACGGATGTCCTATGTGTCATGATGGACAGCCACAGACGTCCTGTGTGTGCTGGCAGACACCCACAGACACACACGGACGTCCTGTGTGTGATGACGGACAGCCATGGATGTCCTGTGTGATAGACTGCGGTCCACAGATCAATACATGGAGCCGAACACACGGACGTCATGTGTGTGCTGACGGACACACACAGACACACAAGGACATCCACTGACGTCCTGTGTGTGCTGACGGACAGCTATGAACGTCATGTGTGTTCTGGCGGACACCCAAAGACGTCCTGTGTGTACTGAACAGACAGCCCACGTGGGACAAAATCACCCAAACAGTCCATGGAAGGGCCAGGGTGCTGAGTCCAAGGACCAACGTGCTGATATGTGTACTGATGGACAGCCACGGACGTCCTGTGTGTGCTGACGGACACACACGGACGTAATGTGTGTGCGGACAGACACCCACGGACGTCCTGTGTTTACTGAACAGACAGCCCACGTGGGCCAAAATCACCCGAACAGTCCACGGGGAGGGTCAGCGTGCTGAGTCCAAGGACCAACGTGCTGATATGTGTACTGATGGACAGCCACGGACGTCCTGTGTGTGCTGACGGACACACACGGACAGCCACGGACATCCTGTGTGTGCTGACGGACACCCACAGACGTCCTGTGTGTGCTGACGGACACCCACGAACGTCCTTTGTGTACTTAACAGACTGCCCACGTGGGTCAAAATCACCCGAACAGTCCACAGGAAGGGCCAGCGTGCTGATATGTACTGATGGACAGCCACAGACATCATGTGTGTGCTGATGGACACACACGCACACACACGGACGTCTTGTGTGTGCTGACGGACACACACGAACGTCCTGTGTGTGCTGACAGACAGCCACGAACATCCTGTGTATGCTGGCGGACACCCACAGACACACACGGATAACCACAGATGTCCTGTGTGTGCTGACAGACAGCCACGGACAGCCTCAAACGTCATGTGTGTGCTGGCGGACACCCACGGACGTCCTTTGTGTACTGAACAGACCGCCCACGTGGGCTAAAATGACCCAACAGTCCACGGGAAGGGCCAGTGTGCTGATATGTGTACTGATGGACAGCCACCGACGTCCTGTGTGTGCTGACGAACACAGACAGCCACAGACGTCCTGTGTGTGATGGCGGACACCCAGAGACGTCCTGTGTGTACTCAACAGACTGCCCAAGAGGGCCAAAATCACTCGAACTGTCCACAGGAAGGGTCAGCGTGCTGAGTCCAAGGACCAACGTGCTGATATGTGTACTGATGGACAGCCACGGACGTCCTGTGTGTGCTGACGGACACACACAGACACACACGGACAGCCACGGACGTCCTGTGTGTGCTGATGGACACAGACGGAAAGACACGGACAGCCACGGACGTCCTGTGTGTACTGACCAGACAACCCATGTGGGCCAAAATCACCCGAACAGTCCACGGGAAGGGCCAGCGTGCTGAGTCCAAGGACCAGTGTGCTGATATGTGTACTGATGGACAGCCACGGACGTCATGTGTGTGCTGACAGACACACGCAGACACACACAGACGTCCTATGTGTGCTGACGGACACACACATGGACGTCCTATGTGTGCTGACGGGCAGCCATTGACAGCCTTGAACGTCCTGTGTTTGCTGGCGGACACCCACATACACACATGGACAGCCACAGACGTCATGTGTGTGCTGACGGACAGCCACAGACAGCCACGGATGTTCTGTATGTGCTGGCGGTGTAAGACCCGATCCCGGCCGCCTAGGCTGCGGTCGATGCCTCACGTCGCTCTGTCCACTTCCTGGCCGAACCTCTTAATTTTTGCCTTTTATTTATAAATATCGCCTAAGGTGAGGGCTAACTTAGATCTTAGCTAAAGACTTTCCTAGTCATTAATAGCCTAGATCCTTTCAACAGATACGCAGCGGATTATTCTGTAGTTAACCATTGGTCTAAAACCCACGGACGTCCTGTGTTTACTGAACAGACAGCCCACGTGCCAAAATCACCGAACAGTCCACGGGGAGGGTCAGCGTGCTGAGTCCAAGGACCAACGTGCTGATATGTGTACTGATGGACAGCCACGGACTTCCTGTGTGTGCTGACGGACACACACGGACAGCCACGGACAATCCTGTGTGTGCTGACGGACACCCCACAGACGTTCCTGTGTGTGCTGACGGACCCACGAACGTCCTTTGTGTACTTAACAGACCTGCCCCGCTGGTCAAAATCACCCGAACAGTCCACAGGAAGGGCCGCGTGCTGATATGTGTACTGATGGACAGCCACAGACATCATGTGTGTGCTGATGGACACACACCACACACACGGACGTCTTGTGTGTGCTGACGGACACACACGAACGTCCTGTGATGTGCTGACAGACAGCCAAGAACATCCTGTGTAATGCTGGCGGACACCCACAGACACACACGGATAACCACAGATGTCCTGTGTGTGCTGACAGACAGCCACGGACAGCCTCAAACGTCATGTGTGTGCTGGCGGACACCCACGGACGTCCTTTGGTGTACTGAACAGACCGCCCACGTGGGTTAAAATGACCCAAACAGTCCACGGGAAGGGCCAGTGTGCTGATATTGTTACTGATGGACAGCCACCGACGTCCTGTGTGTGGCTGACGAACACAGACGGACACTCAACAGACAGCCACAGACGTTCTGTGTGTTGATGGCGGACAACCCAGAGACTCCTGTGTGTACTCAACAACTGCCCAAGAGGGCCAAAATCACTCGAACTGTCCACAGGAGGGTCAGCGTGCTGAGTCCCAGGACCAACGTGCTGATATGTGTACTAATGGACAGCCACGGACGTCCTGTGTGTGCTGACGGACACACACAGACACACACGGACAGCCACGGACGTCCTGTGTGTGCTGATGGAACAGACGGAAGACACGGACAGCCACGGACGTCCTGTGTGTACTGACCAGACAACCCATGTGGGCCAAAAATCACCCGAACAGTCCACGGGAAGGGCCAGCGTGCTGAGTCCAAGGACCAGTGTGCTGATATGTGTACTGATGGACCAGCCACGGAACGTCAATGTGTGTGCTGACAGACACAGCAGACACACACAGACGTCCTATGGGTGCTGACGGACACACATGGACGTCCTATGTGTGCTGACGTGCAAGCCATTGACAGCCTGAACGGCCTGGGTTTGCTGGCGGCACCCACATACACACATGGACAGCCACAAGACGTCATGTGGTGTGCTGACGGACAGCCCCAGACAGCCACGGATGGTTTCTGTAGGTGCTGGCGGTGTAAGACCCGATCCCGGCCCGCCTAGGCTGCGGTCGATGCCAACACGTCGCTCTGTCCCACTTCCTGGCCGAACCTCTTAATTTTGCCGCTTTATTTATTTAATATCGCCTAAAGGTGAGGGCTAACATTAGATCTTAGCTAAAGACTTTCCTAGTCATTAATAGCCTAGATCCTTCAACAGATACGCAGAGGATTTATTCTGTAGTTAACCATGGTCTTAAAACCAATCTAACACTTGTGTGGTCGAATCACCTTAGCCTTGGTCAGTTTTCCACTAACTAATTAGCTTAAGGTAAATCCTAAACCCAAACCAAGCCATACAATTCTGAGGTTCCATCCCCCTAAACCTTCTATCTAGATCTACGTAAGTAAATTCTAGATCATACCTTTGCCAAATCTAACGGAGCTTATTAGCTCATCG